>NC_064628.1:705292230-705517825 GCF_023864275.1 Schistocerca cancellata
GCTGCTTTGGTCTTGTCATGAATAGGTTCCTCGAACACTTACTGTACCGTTCAAACCTAAGAAATAATGACAGTAGGATCCAGGAGAGACTCGTCCCAGATGTACTTGCTCTGGCGGGGTTGTAACTCAGTGGTAGAGTGTCTGCTTCGCATGCAGAAAGTCCTGGGTTCAAATCCCAGCTCCTCCAATTTTTGTTTCTCCGTGCAGCAGTACATGAAAACTTTTGCCTATCACCATATTGTATAACATTCATCGTACTAGATTCTTCCCCAAGCAAGTGCATTTCGTACAGTTCGACCTCATGGCGGGAGGACGATGACCTGCAAGACCCTTGGCTGCGATCCTCCCATTGAAATGTTGCTCCAAAGCCTTCCGTATGGCGTGCGGAGTGCATCTCAAGCATGTATTTGCAACTCACCGCGACAATCGTCTTTTGTTTTTTCGAGATACTGAAAAATGAAGGGGGCACCCGGGATTGAACCGGGGACCTCTCGATCTGCAGTCGAATGCTCTACGACTTTTTTTTTGCCTTAACCACTTTTTATTTTTTATTTTTTTTTTTCGCCTACACATTCAGTAAACCTCTGATGCAAGTAGAGCACTCTTCATCGGTTGTAGAACTTCCCCTTCATTCAGTGCACTGCCATCTGTTAGATGCTGCTCGAGCTAGCTCTGCTCTCAGCAGCAAAGTTAAAAAAATGAATGCCTTCTGTGAGGGTCGAACTCGCGACCCCTGGTTTACGAGACCAGTGCTCTACCACTTTTTTTTTTTTTTTTTTTTTTTTTTTTTGGGACTCGAACCCACAATCCCCGGTTTAAGAGACCGATGCCTTATCCATATTTTTTTTTTACTTCTGGTTTACTAGACCAGCGCTCTGCGATTTTTTTTTACCGGACGCCTTAACCACTTTTTTTTAGTCAGACGCCTTAACCACTTTTTTTCTCTCCCAACTGAGCTATTTTTTTTCTTAACCACTTTTTTTTCTTTTTATTTCTCGCCTTAACCACTTTTTTTCTCTGTTATCCACTTATTTTTATGCCTTATCCATTTTCTGTTTGGAACCACTTTTTATTTTTTATTCCATTGTAATGACCCAGGGCAGCTCAGTGAAGGCGCGTTGGGCAGGGGTCGAATCCCGAGGCCTGGCCATGACGTCTCCTCCTCCCTGCACTGAAGCACAGTGGCACAAATACGTAGTAATTGTCCTGGGTTCGGAGTCGTATGATACTTATATGTGGACACGGGGCTTATGTGGCGTTGTCTATCCAAACAGGTAAAAGCTCGGCAGGAAGGCAAAATAACTAAGAGCTAGCGAGAATGTCTTCCCTATCATGAAGTGAGAGCCGTATGCCCCTATACCGGTGCCATAAATGCATCTGGCGCAGGAGCGATCAATAGAAATGGAAACTTAACCAATCCCCTGCTTTTCGAAAACAATACTAAGCATATTCGCAAAGTCCCTCTTAAGATGTGGGAAAGATTGTTGCGTCCAGTACTCATGAAGCATGTAACCAATAAACGAAATAAAATCGTAAATACCATCACCATCAACCACTGCAAAAATGTAACGGCCAAGAAGCCACATAATGGTGTTGTTCTTTGTCCGGGGATAAAAAACCGTGTCCGGCCAGCAGAGAATGTCAGTTGTAAATGCCGAATCCGAGCTCCTGGTGAGTAACGCCAATTGTCGGCGCAGCCAGTACCACATGCGAAGACGGTCAGCGCAGGTAAATCGGTGTGGAAGTGTATCAACACAACCACACGTTTGACAAACCTATACGATGAAGTCGTTCGTTCGTAGGAATCAGCTGATTAACTACCTTATACAATAGGGAGGCAACAGTTGCTGAATGAATGGGTAAGCCAATATTCGTCCATATGTTACGCCAATTAAAACGGGGATATTGCAAAACAACCGGGATGGAAGAAGAAGATCTGTGCCATTCGTCAAGCAGTGTTCGCGTAGTAAAAACGGGACGACGTTGTAAGTGGAGATCCAGATAACTAATCTCAATGTAGAAGTCCCGAACATGCCGTAGCTTCGCATTTAGAGGCCCTACGTTAATAGGCGGTGACAAGCTCGCAGGACGAACGACATGGAATAATCGCGAAGTAACAGTCGGGGACTCGGAAAATAAAAGATGGAGGGTGCGCTTAACATAAAGGGCCGCAGCCTTGACACTGACATCGGTGAACGACAAGCCGCCCTCAAGACGCGGCTTCGGAAGAACATCACAACGTAATTTAAAAATGTGCCCCCGCCAAATGTATCTGTTTATAAGGTGGACCATTTTTGCACCCTGCATTCGGGGAAGTGGAAACAACTGAGCAACGTAATATACTTTACATATAAGTGTCTAATACACGCTTTTTTGCAGTAGCGGTATCGAACGCCATGAGTGTTCGAATAAAACACCTTGAAGCTTGGAAATGGCCACTTGCCAATTTTTCGCAGCCATACGAAGAGGACACCGTTCAAGATAGATACCTAAATGTGTATGGTGTTCAACAGCCGCAACCCACGGAACAACCACATGTTCAAAGCCCCGCAAATTCAGGGGTTTGCTTTTACGGGGGTTGAGACGAGAACCTGAGGCCGCAGCAAATTTATCTAGTTCCATTTTCAACGGCGGCACTTCTGCGGCGGAACGAAGCAAAACAACCAAATCATGAGCATAAGCTGTTGCTGTCTGGGTAACCCCAGAGATCGTAAGACCACGAAGTGTCGAGTTGAGACGTGTGAGGAGTGGTTGAAGGGAGAGAGCATAAAGGGTCATGGATAAAGGGCTACCTTGCGGGACGCCACGTTTAATATCAATGACCTTCGTCAGCTGGCCATTAATGTCAATCTTAGCAGGAATGCCAGTCGTCATATTCTTAAGTACCAGCAGCGCCTTTTCATTAAAACCGAGTCGACGCAGCAGAAGCTCTAAAAACGAATGGGACACACGATCAAAAGCCTTACTAAAATCAACAAATAAAAGCGCACAGGAAATATTGGTGACAGCGACAATCGACACATCACGATACCCTGCCAGAGGCGTCAATATGGAGCGCCCCGGAAAGCAGCTTTGACAAGGAGTTATCACAGGTGTAAGCAAGAGGGATACACCAGCATTAACAGCCCTAGCAGCCGTCTTATACTCAAATTTTAAAAGGTTTAAAGGACGAAAATCACTAGCTGTCTTCAAACCAGCAAATTTTGGTATCAGGACAACAGTACCTCTCTTGAAATCGGCTGGAATTGCGCCACCATTCAAGATTTCATTCACAATATCCATAAAAACAGGCCCTATAATAGTCCAAAAGCGAACAAAAAACTCCTTAGGAAGGCCATCCGGACCAGGAGATTTGTGAGATGGTGAACAAGCAATGAAAGCTGAAATTTCGTCTGCAGTAAAAGGAGCTAAAAATTCCGTATTATGGTCCTCTGTTAAAACTGATGGGATAGCAGTTAAAATCTCGTCAACATCAACCGGATCAGAATCAGCCACAGCATATAAGGTCTCATAGTAGCAGGTAAGTTCATGGGTTATTTGATTCTGCAAGGTAAGCCGGCGACCATCAGCTGCCATAAGGCCGTCAATCAATACACGTCGACGGTTCTTTTGGTGACGAAACAGATGGTACATAGAAGTCATTTCCTGTGCTAAGGTGGACGGTGGTTAAGATTTAAGCTTCAATCCTTCCATCTGAAGTCGTTTAATACTAAGGAGCTTGGCTTTAATTTTCCGAATCTCAGAAAGGTGGGCACATGTCATTCTAGAAGGATCATAAAGTTCGCGAAGCACCGAATAATAATACTCAAAAGTCAGTTTCAGATCTCGCGCTCTATTATAACTGTAGGACATTTAAGTGCGACGTGGTTTTGGCTTCGCACAGTGGATCCACCAGTGAAGCTTAGACGGATAGTATCGCAGAGAACGTAAACACATGTCCCACGCCGTCTGTATTAGAGGTTCGATGTCAGGGTCATCGAGCAAGGAGACATTTAATTTCCACAGCGGCCTATAAAGTTTAAGAGGCAGACGCTCCAAATTAATTATAACCGCAAGGGCACAATGATCCGTAAAACTGGCTGGAATAACATCTACATTTAAAACAGAAACACTAAGGGGATCAGAAATATACAACCGGTCAAGTCGACTACTTGAGGTGGCAGTAAAAAATGTAAATTTAACTAAAGTGGGGTGTTTAACCTCCCACGCATCGCGTAGTCGTAGTTGACGTACAAGAGAATGTAGCTCGAAACAATAATTAAAATGAGGGGATTGGTCTTTAGCTTGTAATACACAATTAAAATCACCCCCCAATATCAAATTCGCAGGATTTTTGCGTAAAAGATAAATCAAATCCTCTTTATAAAAACGAGACCTTTCCTGCCGTTTGCTGGAACCAGAGGGGGCGTAAACTTTAACCAAGGTGGTGTCAAATAACCGACAACCAATACCCCTTCCCGAGTCTAAAAGCTCAATTTCGGTAACGGGGATATCGTCACGAATTAGTAAGGCAGTACCGGTGGAAAACTCAGGCGCAAAACTTATAATAGTGCGAAAGCCAGGAACAAACAGGTGTGCAACGGAGACTTCCTGCAGGAAAACAACATCAGCTGCAGAGTCATAAATAAACTGCTTCAGAGACGCTAACTTCAGAGCAGATTGAATGCTATTTATATTTAAGGTAATAAACTTGTACGCCTGCAACATCAACCAAAAAAGGGAAAATGAACCCTAATTACACCACACTAGAAGCAACTACATCCATATCATCAACATCAGACATGGCAGACGGTGATTGCCCGGAATCAACGGAATCAGAGTCATCCTTTGCATGCTTGTGTTTTTTCCGCACCGCGTGAAGATTGGGGGGCACTTTCACCCGACGACGTATCTGATGCACACCAGATTCAAGAGCAGGTGGAGTGGGGGGTTCGAGATCAGGCACGTTAACCAAGGCATCCGAAGGATTAGCAGGGCGAGAGGAATCAGAAGAAGGAGCCATCGAAGGGAAACCTGCATCAGGAACATCGGCACCGGCATCAGAAGGTGTAGGTATTGGAAATGTAGGAGGCGGAGAGATAGGTTTGGAATCTGCTGAAGCGGAGCGCGCAGTTCTAGGAGAGATTTTCCGACAAACAGCTGGCTGCACCGAAGTGTCGTCAACATGTTGTGATTCCTGTGTCGGGGGGGGATGTCAACACCACCTCGACCGAATGTTGTGGCTCTTGCGCCGACGGCGTGGCAGCAAGTTCGACGTCATCAGGCAAAGCAGGAGACACAGCGGGAATAGAATCCGAAACAGGCATGGGAGATTACGGAATTCTCTCGTCAGATTCGCAAACCGGCTGCGAAACAGCAGCTTCGTCATCAGTGCTACCGGTATCACTAGCACGACGGCGTTTGTTATTGGAAACAGACGGGATCGGTGTAGGAGCAGCCGATACATTTTGGCGAGTGGGTAACGGGGGAAAACCTGCATCAGAGGAGGGTGTCACCCGTTGTGAAGAATCGACTGCAGGAGGCTGACAGGAAACAGTGGAGAAAGCTGCTGGCACAAGATCGGCGACCGTTAATTGGCGGCGTTGTGCTAGCCCATTTGTAAGCACAAACACCCGCTTAGGGCAATTAGCACGAACATGACCATTTTCATTACATAGAAAACACGTACCAACTTGCCCCTCATAAGTAAGATGAACACGATAACCACATAAAACCAAATGGGACGGTATATTCGACTTAATATGCATTTCAACCGATCTGACACCATTATAACATTGCAGCTTATGTTGTGCAGACCAACGTTCATTTGGAATTGACCGAACGGTACCATAACCAAGCAAAGCTTCCTTGAGATAACTGTTTTCAACTTAGGGGGTAAATTATAAACCCGAACTGTGGTATACGAAATTTCAGCATTTCAAACAGTAACACTGCTAACAGAACCATCTCTATGACGGAACGACACTTGCTCACCATGTTTTAGTAAAATCTTACCTAGCAAAACCGGGATCAACAATTTTACAAAAAAGCAGTAAAGTTCTGTATCAAAATACGCCGCATGTACCTGTTCCGATGTAATGCCAATCGTATCCACAATCCATTCGTGAATTTCCAACGAAGTTGGTTGAACATTCCTGGTGGCCTTGTTAAACTGAAAATTGAGACTACACTTCCGCGGAAACAACCGGGAAGCCATAACACTTAATTAATGCGACAAAAGCCGCTATACAACACAAGACACAAAACAAACACTAAGGCGACGAAACAACGAAGAAAAGAAGACACAGAAACGTCACACACAGAAAGTAAATATTCACAACCCGAGGGAAACGGCGGATCGAATACACAGCACGTCCGATCGCTGTCGCGTCTCAAGCGGAACTAATCACTCGGCCACGACTGCTCGTAGACGAAGTTTCCCTCGAATCATGAAAAATCCAACCGGTCTGCGCATAATGTTGACAGGAAACGAACTCGGTGCACTGATTACGGCAGGGCTACCAGCGCTACGAGACGAGCCATTAGGGAAGCGTTAAAATCTTCGCCCGGACAGGGACTCGAACCCTGGACCCTTAGGTTAAAAGCCTAATGCTCTACCGACTTAGCTATCCGGGCTCACGCCTGTTGTGGATGGAGCGGCTGCAAGCAATGTGAATAACTGGAACGCGTGTGTAGGCGTACTACGGTAATTGCTGGCTACTGGCGCAACTGGCGACTTCACCGACTTCCCACTGACGCTGGTAGCAGTGCCTCTTCTCCCTTTATCCCGGTGCTGACAGTAATTGCATCTTGTGCCTGTTTCCCCCGATTACGTTCGGTTGAAGCTCCGGAAGGAGGGCGACAAACGAAGGTTGGAAGGCCAAAACATGGAGGGTCGTGTGCGCAAAAACTTCCGTTCCGGTACCGGGAATCGAACCCGGGCCTCCTGGGTGAAAGCCAGGTATCCTAGCCACTAGACCACACCGGATTTGCTCGGTAAACGAGAGATTTACTCCCTCTCCTCTCGCACTTCGTGCTGAATCCGGACTCAGTGGTGTTCTCCGTTTGCGAGCATTTTTGCGCGTGCAGATTGGCATGGTGCACAGCTCGAAACTGACTATTCATTGCTGTTTGATCTTTCTCCTCCCCTGTTATGAGTAAAATATGATGCAAAGTTGTTCCTTTCACAATTGTAAGTAAACATTGTGACGCTGAGGCGTCGACTCCTTGTGGATAACAAACGACAATTAAGTTCGTTCCCTAGCAACAGCAACGCCGTTAATTCAGCCATGATGTACAGCAAATTAAATGCCCCGGGTGAGGATCGAACTCACGACCTTAAGATTATGAGAATTACGCGCTACCTACTGCGCTACCGAGGCACTTCGCAGCTGTCCGCCCAGGAAACTTGGTAAGTGTCGCATATTAGAGATAGACAGTTTGCGCTTTCTCAAGAATCTGCTGTGTTGCTACGCGTGCTTTCCCGACTTGCTAGACTAAACTGCTGCCGCAGCTTTTTCAGCGGAAAACGGCACTGCCTGAGGTTACAGTACATCGCCCTTGCGGCACCTGAACACAACGGCCTGTAGGGCCAGGCCGACGCTAGAGTTCAGAAATAGCAGGCGACCGTCCAAGTAGGGTCTCTTGCGTGCTGCATGTTTGGTTCTTCTCACAGCGAATCCTGCTATACATTCCTGAGGCTGACGCACCTCTAGCGAGCAATTGGCGCGGCAGCATTATAGCGAGAACAGCAAAACGATGCATCGGCCGGGAATCGAACCCGGGCCGCCCGCGTGGTAGGCGAACAACCTACCACTTGTTTAGTTGTTGTTCTCATCTTGTTAGTTGCATTTGTTGGAGGCGGACGTCCGATGACGTCCGTGCTTCCCGAGCATAATCCCGAGCAGATGTCTGCAGGGAAAGTGGGATTGCCACCCAGCGACGTCGGATACAACCGAAAAAAGTGCTACACACGCGGAGTCCCCCACTATACTGCCTTAAAGCGCCCGCTCATCACTATTGTGTGAGTAACGTTGCGGCCGCGGCGACGAGTCTTGCCCAAAGACGCAGCGTGCGTGGAGGCGCTGCCCGAATGCGTGTGGATGCACCCTCCCACCTCGTAAAGCGCCTACAGCTACTATCACCGTGGGCCGCTGCCGGCGGGCGGGAAGCCGACAAAGCGCGGCGTTGCGAGCAGCGGCTGTGCGGTGGTGGTGTAATGGTGAGCATAGCTGCCTTCCAAGCAGTTGAACCGGGTTCGATTCCCGGCGCAGATCTTTACGTATGTGTATGTGAGCCACGTGCTGTTACATTAACGTTTTCTTTCCGTCGTTGCTCCACGCAGGCCATCCTGTAGTATGTCCCTACTTGTCCCGACTTTGCTCGGCTGACGCTTGGAATTCGCGCTTATCAAAAGGACAGGCGCTATAAACGGCTGTGAGAGGAGAGGTGTAGCGAGGTACCAAAACGACAGGCAAACTGCGACATTTTCTGCTCCTTCTTCTTAAACAAAAAAATGAAAAACGGACGCAGTCGGTAGGACTCGAACCTACGCTCCCAGAGGGAATCTGATTTCTAGTCAGACGCCTTAACCACTCGGCCACGACTGCTCGTAGACGAAGCTTCCCTCGAATCGTGAAAAATCCAACCGGTCTGCGCATAATGTTGACAGGAAACGAACTCGGTGCACTGATTACGGCAGGGCTACCAGCGCTACGAGACGAGCCATTACGGAAGCGTTAAAATCTTCGCCCGGACAGGGACTCGAACCCTGGACCCTTAGGTTAAAAGCCTAATGCTCTACCGACTTAGCTATCCGGGCTCACGCCTGTTGTGGATGGAGCGGCTGCAAGCAATGTGAATAACTGGAACGCGTGTGTAGGCGTACTACGGTAATTGCTGGCTACTGGCGCAACTGGCGACTTCACCGACTTCCCACTGACGCTGGTAGCAGCCCAACAGCGGACCAGTGCCACTTCTCCCTTTATCCCGGTGCTGACAGTAATTGCATCTTGTGCCTGTTTCCCCCGATTACGTTCGGTTGAAGCTCCGGAAGGAGGGCGACAAACGAAGGTTGGAAGGCCAAAACATGGAGGGTCGTGTGCGCAAAAACTTCCGTTCCGGTACCGGGAATCGAACCCGGGCCTCCTGGGTGAAAGCCAGGTATCCTAGCCACTAGACCACACCGGATTTTCTCGGTAAACGTGAGATTTACTCCCTCTCCTCTCGCACTTCGTGCTGAATCCGGACTCAGTGGTGTTCTCCGTTTGCGAGCATTTCTGCGCGTGCAGACTGGCATGGCGCAGAAGCTCGAAACTGACTATTCATTGCTGTTTGCATCATATTTTACTCATAACAGGGGAGGAGAAAGATCAAAGTTGTTCCTTGCCACAATTGGAAGTAAACATTGTGACGCTGAGGCGTGGACTCCTTGTGGATAACAAACGACAATTAAGTTCGTTCCCTAGCAACAGCAACGCCGTTAATTCAGCCATGATGTACAGCAAATTAAATGCCCCGGGTGAGGATCAATCTCACGACCTTAAGATTATGAGACTTACGCGCTACCTACTGCGCTACTGAGGCACTTCGCAGCCGTCCGCCCAGGAAACTTGGTAAGTGTCGCATATTAGAGATAGACAGTTTGCGCTTTCTCAAGAATCTGCTGTGTTGCTACGCGTGCTTTCCCGACTTGCTAGACTAAACTGCTGCCGCAGCTTTTTCAACGGAAAACGGCAGTGCCTGAGGTTACAGTATATCGCCCTTGCGGCACCTGAACACAACGGCCTGTAGGGCCAGGCCGACGCTAGAGTTCAGAAATAGCACGCGACCGTCCAAGTAGGGTCTCTTGCGTGCTGCATGTTTGGTTCTTCTCACAGCGAATCCTGCTATACATTCCTGAGGCTGACGCACCTCTAGCGAGCAATTGGCGCGGCAGCATATAAAATAAATAAAATAAAATAAAATAAAATATTAATTATTTTAATGTTAATTATTCTGTATGATGGTGATTGTAATTGTAATTGATATTTGCTTATCTGGATAATTATTCGGTATCAGACGCTTGACAATGGCTTTTTCGTAAAGGCAATGTTACTCGTAGTTGACCGTGAAATAAAATTGAAATAATCGGACTTCGTAGTTAAATCGTTTCCAAAGACTGCTGCGGTAGGTGCGGACTCATAATCTAAATCTCAATAATACAATAAATTGCCAGCCATGCCAAAACGTCGTACAGAGGTGATTGTCTACTAAACATAAAAAAGTTACACTGTTAGTTAAATCAGATATATTCAATGAATAAGCCTACAGTTCATAATCCTACTTACTTTTATAAATATAAATTCTTTACAGAATCGAGTGCCTAGTGTGGTTGCAACTCGCAGTAATTTTCTATAACATGAAATATGGCGGTGTGCCAGACAATAAAATAAAATACGTGCTTCTCGCAGCACTTCAACCAGAGCTCTCCTTTCTTAATCAAACATATGAGTAACGTAATTGTGCTTTTGTTTTATCAGCGACTCAGCGCTGCAGTTGTGTGCCATAGGCTTTATTTATTTGTCACTGATTATTTATTTAACTAATATCTCGCGTTTCCGAGGAAACTCACGCTCGGCATCCAAATGTGCCTTTATATTGCCCCCTGAATTGCGAGGCGAAAGGACACACCTGCAGGCGAGCAATTCACCTAAAGGCACAAGAAAATCTAAGTTATCTACAACTACTTACATAACCTACATTATACACATTATATACAAACTTTGATTGACGCGGGTGCCCCGTAAAAGTTCTTATGTTGGCAGATAGAGTGCGCGCATGCGCAGAAGCGTCTGTGTGACTGCCGTTATGTCGTACAGTTAGATCACGCGGCACAGTATTGCAGTTCATATTGTTCGTGTGCGCGCGTCTCGCAGTCGTTGCACCAAGAAAATATTCAACCAAGATTACATATGAAGACTACATTCTATGACAGGTAACTTAGTTTTAAATTTGCAATATTCGTTATAACACAATACAACTTAGATTGTTGAATGTTCTTAGTTACATAGTATTGTTTTGAAATACTTCAAAGAAAAATGTCCGTATGTTTCAGGTGCGTTGACCTATACACATCGTGTCGTTATCACAGTTCATATTCATCTGCTGCACAATAATTTTTTACAGGTTAGTATCGTCGTGGTAAAGTCTTTTGATCACAGTAACATCGTTGTATAACAACGTGATTAATACATAAGCATGTCCATTTCCCATTTCCATTATAGTCGTTGTGATGCAGTTCGTTGTGAGTAAAAGCATTGCTTATTACAGATCAGACGTGACCCGTCGAGTAATTGGTCCACGTGCAGTTCGTTTTTTACATTCCGTGGAAGCTTGGTTGTAGAACCTCGGACGGCACATAGCTGGCGTCGATCCTTGGACAGTCCAGGTAAGAGTGTCCGTCACATTTCGAGAACATTTCATTCCCTGAAGTTCCAACCAAAATTCTTCCACCCGTCGTGTTGTTTTCTGGACAGGCACTTTGTGTCCATTTAATCCAGTTAACATCTTGAAGTTGGGTACTGTAGTAATGTCACTAGACGATGCACGAATTATGCACTTCACATTTTCAGTTTTTTGCTGAATATAGCTCACCTAAATGTTCGTAGTTATTAATCAAGGAAATCGTTCATCGCGTTTACATAGGTACGATGCATAATGAATGGCATTAACCGTTTCCTTCACATAGGTTTCTGCGTAGTTGCAGAGTTAGTAATGTTCGTTAATGTCCGTGAACAGAGGTTCACTATGCAATGTCTTTTTTGGCACTCGTTTTGTTCAAATTTTTACATGATACATCAGTTAAAAAAAAAAGTAATTATACATACACACGTCACATATTTTCTTAGTATAAACATAATACAGTTGCACATAAACATGTTTACATCATCATTACATCGCTATAGGTTATTACATTGTGTCACATTTGATTACATGAATTGCAGATATTTACGTCCTCTTTATCGGCTTTGTGATGTCATCTGAAATTAAGATAGGTTAGACACAACATTCATTACATCAGTAGGCAAGACCAGGCGTTTTCACTACTCAATAAATATTCAAAATAGTAAGAGAGAGAAAATGTTCGATTCCTCGCGTTTTGTGCGTGTGTGTAGAGTGTCTGTGTGGCCTTGACTACTGATAGATGCTTTTCGTGTTGAGAGATGTGCGTCTAATCTATTTCTCAAAGTAAAAGATCGCTTCACAGATGACGTCTGTCAGTTCGTCAGGTGTCATACCAAGTCAGTGGTACCTACAGTCACAAATGTTCCGTGAAAAATTAATATATCATTCACTGCTATGTAATCATAAATTTTACTTTAATATTCAGTCTTCTCGGTGGAGCCGCGGCGTTGAAAGAAAAGTTCTTCTGTCTTCAACTGCGACTCTGGAACGCTGAAATGAAAATTTCTATACTACTTATTATCTGTGTTGTAACGAGTTGCTTAGCAATGTTTTGATGGGTATGACTTTGACATTATTCAGTATGAAATGCTCTAAGATCTCGGTGTGCGTATAGCCCAATAATTTTGTTAGTTCTACGATGTTGTAACAGATACGCACCAGGGTGCGGTATGTTAACAATTATATAAGGTCCTTCATATAGCAGACGCCACTTAGCGTTGCGTCGTTTGAGTGCAACAGATTTATGATGAGTACGAAGTAGTACAAGCATTCCTACCTCGAATTTTTGTTTTCTTTTTATTATGTTTCTGTGATGTTTGTTTCGTATTTGTGCGTGATGTGTCAATGTAGTTAATACTTCTTTTATTTTCTGTTCAGGTGTGATTTCCTTGTCTGACAACTTAGGTAATGGTTCTATCCACTGATCGTTCTGTTTGCAATTGAACATGATCTCGTTAGGTGTGTAATTTGTATCGTAAATATTTAAGTTATTGTGTACGTCTTCGAAAAGACTTAGGTAGGACACCCAATTAGTATGTTTTGATGAAATATAGGTCCTCATGAATCGATTTAATTCTCGGAAAAGTCTCTCAGTCGCGTTACATTGTGGACTAAACCTCGAAATAAATATACTTTTAATGTTATTGTCCTTCAAGAAATTTCTCCATTTGTACCCAGAGTAGTATGCTGCATTATCTGACAGAATTGCTTTAGGTTTTCCCACGTGCGTCAGGTAATCACTTGAGAATCTTCGTATTATAGCACTTGCAGTGGCGGATTTTAAAGCATAAAGTTTTACATGTTTAGAAAATACATCGTAAAAAGCTAAGATATATTTGACGCCTCCAGAGCTTGCTGGATGCGGTCCACTGATGTCAGTACACAGAATTTCCAGGGGTTTACTGGGTAAAATAGAATGTAAATCTGTTTTTTCCCGGGTTCGATTCCCGGCGGGGTCAGGGATTTTCTCTACCTCGTGATGGCTGGGTGTTGTGTGCTGTCCTTAGGTTAGTTAGGTTTAAGTAGTTCTAAGTTCTAGGGGACTTATGACCACAGCAGTTGAGTCCCATAGTGCTCAGAGCCATTTGAACCATTTGAAATCTGTTTTTGTGGATAAATTCTGAGGTTTTGATTTTTGACATATGACACATGTTTTCAGTTCCCTGTAAATTTTTCTTCTCATATTGCTAAAATAACAGTATGTGCTGAGCTTTGCCAAACACTTTTTCGTCCCATAATGACCCCAAACTAAGTGTGTGTGCCAAATTAAATTACGTTCAGACTCTTTGGGAATGCATACACACCAGTTAGTAGCATTTGGATGTCGTCGATAAAATAACACATCATTGTGTAACTTGTAATACTTAGTCGAAGGATGATTGTGTTTTTCTACCAGTAATGTTATTATCTTATACCAGTGAGGATCCGATTTTTGTAATTCAGCCATGTTTCTGCACATATCAATATAATATTGGTGATACTGCTTGTCTTGCATTAAGAGAATCCTGTAGTCATTTATATTTTCTAAGTCACTGTTGGTATCATTCATACCTTGTGGAAGTCTAGACAAAGTGTCCGCAATGGTGTTGTCCTTACCTCTTATGTACTTAATTTCAAAAGAGTAGTTCTGAAGTGTAACTGCCCATCGTGATAGTCTAGGATGTACAAGTTTACAAGTTAACAAAAATGTCAGGGCCTGGTGATCGGTGTAAATTACTGTATGTTTTCCAAATAAATAATAATTGAATTTCTTGAATGCCCATACTATGGAAAGTGTTTCTAACTCAGTAGTGGAGTATGTACGCTCACATTCAGTTAAAGTACGACTTGCAAACCCAATAATTCTTATCTGTTCCTTTTCTTTATTCTTTACAACTTGAAATAAGCAACATCCCAAGCCAGTACGTGAAGCGTCACAAGTCATACAAAAATCTAAATTGAAATCTGGATGGCTCAATATGTTAGCATTCACTAAAGCATGTTTAATTGTATTAAAGTCATTCTGGCACTGTTCCGACCAGATCCAAACTTGATTCTTTCTGAGTAGATTTAGCAGATGTTTACTGTTCAAAAGTGGTTGTGGCAAAAAACGTCTGAAAAATGAACATAGCCCAAGGAATGATTTTAACTGCTTTTTAGTTCGAGGGCTAGGAAAGTTTCTGATAGCATCTAATTTACTGGGATCAGGACGTATGCCCTGTGAATTAATGATATGTCCTAAATATTTTATCTCACTGCAACCAAAATTTGATTTTCTTAGGTTGGCTGTGACTCCAGCTTGTGCAAATTTTTCTAAAATTCTTTGAAGTGTGTCAACGTGTTCATTCCAGGATTGTGTAGCTATAAGTATATCATCTACATAGTGTGTGACTGTCTCAACTAAATCGTCGCCTAGCAC
Source organism: Schistocerca cancellata (assembly GCF_023864275.1). Taxonomy (NCBI): domain Eukaryota; kingdom Metazoa; phylum Arthropoda; class Insecta; order Orthoptera; family Acrididae; genus Schistocerca; species Schistocerca cancellata. The sequence goes on from NC_064628.1 coordinate 705,307,052, forward strand.
GGTATCCAGGGCTGTAATGAATACCCCAGAGCTGACATTCAGTCCGAAGGGTAGAACACAAAACTGATAGGTTCGCCCCCCGAACATAAATGCAGTATATTTCCGAGAATCAGGAGTGATACCCACCTGCCAAAACGAATTAGCGAGATCTATTGTGGAAAAATATTTTGCATCTAGAAATTTCTGTAATTGCTCTTCTAAATTTTCAGGTTTTGTGTGAACCGGTAAAATTATTTCATTAATAGCTCGTGCGTCTAACACTAACCTAATGCTTCCATTTGATTTTTTGACAACAAGTAGAGGACTACAGTAAGGTGAGGTGGATGGTTCAATGACCTTCCAGTCTAACATTTGTTTTAATTCTTGCCACACAGCAGGTCGTTGAGATAACGGTACGTTATATGTCTTGTGGTAGAAGATCTTGTGAGGCTTAACTTCAATCTTGTACACATACGTGTTGATAACACCTAATCGTTTGGTAAAAACTTGTAAATATTTGGATAACACTTCCTGTAGTTTTATACGTTCATGTACACTGAGAGCTGTAGCTTCACTTATCTTATGATCAAGCAATGTTTTCAAGTCCATTAGCTCTGCGTCAGATGAGTGTGTTTGCATGTCTTGAATGTCTTTGTCAAGTACTAACTGAACCTTGTACCCTGTACAGTGTTTGTCATGCTTTAGAGTTCTCCTGTCCAAATCAATAATAATTACCCTGCTTTTATCATTTAAAATACATTTACCTTTGGAGAAGTCTATAATGCAGTCCTTCTCGCTCATAATATCTATTCCTAATATGCAATTAGTCACAAGGTTTTGTACAACCAGGAATGGCCATTGTACGGTTCCATTACCTATTTTAACGTTTACAAAAACTTGCTTCGTAACCCTACATGACTTATTACCTAGTGCAGTAGTTATTTTACAGTTTTGGGCAGGAAACTCAGGCACAGGTTCCAATTCACACATCTTTTTATAAAAATTAAAAGATAAAACGCTCACAGCTGCACCTGTATCTAGGACAATAGTAGTTGGAATCCCACCTACTACACCAGTAGTGGATGCTAAAACAATTTCATTTGTGTTTAAACGACATTGTGTACTGTCTTGTAAAAGTTCATCTGATATATTGTTATTGTGGTTGTATCTTATAAATAAAACAGGTAGTTTTTGTTTAGAATTACTCGGCATATCATTATTCTGTTGTTCAAGTGTGGTGTCAAATAACTGATTAACATTGAAGCCGCCCCCCAAGAATTCTTCAGCCACGACCTGGGGCAAAGTAGTGACTGTTTCTAGTTTGTTGGATTAGCATTTGTACTAGGTACTGACACAGATTGAGGTTGTGCATCAGGTGTCATTTCTATTATATTCACATTCGGATATTGCCTATTATGATCTCCAAACTTTTGCGGTTGTTGTTGCTGTTGCGCATTATAACTTACCTGTCGGTCGTAAGGTATGCTCCAATTTTGTCCTGGTGACTGCTGTGGTAAAGCAGAGTTTGAATGAAAGTACTGATCGTTACGAGTCCAACCTTGATGCTGTCTTGGCTCGTAGTTATTATTATTTCTATTTCTGTTTGTGTTTTTGTTATTACCTTTGTATCCGTTGTTACCGTTGTAGTTATTACCGCGGTGCCTTTTGTATGGATTGCCGCATGAAGTGTTATTACTGTTGTAACTATTGTTTGTATTGGAATACGCGTGTTGATTTTGATTTCCGTACTGAGACGGCATGTGAGTTTGCTGTTTTTGTTGTACCGCGTATCCAACTGTGGGCGCGCCAGAATTGTGTTGGCAAGCCTGCATGTTTTGCATACCACTAGTGTAAACATTGTGGCTGCTGTTTTGCCGCGCGAAGCGCTGGTCTTCAAGTAACATGTCAACCGAATCTAAAGCTGTTAAAAAATAATCTGAATCGTCATCCGGGATATGTAGAAGTTTTTCTTTAATGTTGAAAGGCAATTTGGCCTTCAACGCATGGAGTATATCACGCGTTGCGACTGGTTCGTCTAAAAAGTGTCCCATGTTCAAGTATTTTTCAAAATATCTGCGTAAGTTGCCATTTTTACTGTTAAAAGTTTCAGGTTCTAAAATTTGTCTTCTGAGTCGCTCCTGGACGGATTGCGACCAGAATTTGTTCAGAAAAGCACGCTCAAACTCACTGTACGTGGTACATACGTCAGCTTGACTGTATGCCCAGACAGCTGCATCGCCTTGGATGTAACCGACAATATATGAAATCTTTTTCCGGTCACTCCAAGTGCGTGGAAATGCGTTACTAAAAGATTTAAGAAAAATCACCGGATGAATGGTTCGTTTTTCTGGGATAAAAATCTGAAATTGCCTGTGTTTCATTAAGCTTTCGTCTTCCTTTGCATTATGATATGGATTTGTCCCACTGTAATTACTGCTATGTCCAGCTGGCGAGTAATTACGATAATGTTGCTGTGGTTTACCATCATAATAGCTTGTGTTTGTGTTTGCACATCGTGGTATGTGTTGTAGTCGTGGTGCGTTTTGTTCTTGTGTATTTGTCGTGTGCGGAATGTGTGTATCATACTCGAATGTATATTGGTTTCTGAACTGTACATTTTGACTGATATTTTCGTTACATTCAGACTGTGGTCGATCGGTGAATTGTCCCATGGGTGCAGTGACGGATTGTACTGCGTCACTGATCAGCTGTTTGTTATTAGTAATGTATTGCGCTACGGAGTCGTGCACAATTGTTGGTAAATTTTCACGTAAGCATGTATCAAAATGTTTGTCTTTGTTCACTACCCAATCATTAAATTCTTTATTAATATTTTCAAAATGAGCTGTGGCATCAGATTGTAAGATGTCAGTCAGGTGTTGTTCAACATTGTCAAATTTATTCTGTACGTCAGTAATTCGTTTTTCAAGGTTGTCATGTACTGAAGGATATGTTTGAATTTGTTCAGTAAGAACTTCACACGTGACATTAAGGTTTTTTATTTGTGTCTGTAAAAGTGCTACGTCAGTTGTAGTCTTTTCTTGTCTCGTATTAAGCTGGGAAAATTTAGTACTGAGTTCAGTCATCTGTTTGGTCAGTGTGGCGTCTATAAGTTCCACACGTTTACATAAAGTGTCATTACCTGTCTTGAGTGCTATGAGGTCAGATTTAATTGCGTCATTTTGTGTCTTTAAGGTTGCCATGTTTTCGGCGTTCTGTTTGATTAACATTTGTAACATGTCGGCAATGTTTACCGTTTGCAAGGTCTCTGCCCCCGCCGCGTCATTAGACGTGACGTAATGCATTAACATGGGCTCTGATTGAGACTTTGAAATTTTTGTGGTGGAAGGCCTATTGTCAAAATTTTTGTCAACACTTGCGTCAATGTTTGATGAATCGTCACTACCGGTTGCTGTCGTAAAGTCATTTTCTAACACTTGTCTCACGTCCGAGTCGGATTGCGTCTGAATAGTACGTCCTTGCTGTTCCATTTTTGCGTATTGTTTTCTAGTTATTACCATGCCACACGTGATATATGTTTCAAGAAAATATTTGACACTGATTTTAAAATAAAATGCAGTTGAGCATGAATCGCTCGTAGCAACAATGGCTGTCTATTAATTTAAAAATATAAACTGAATTTGAGATTATTGGTAATGGCTGCTGTCCATGTTACTACGTATCGTACAGAAGTCGGCCATATTGTACACTCGTGTATTGGTATTGTTGCATACGTTATTGTTTAGGGAAAAGTACTGAGAATGAAATTTATCACTGAAACTGTTATGCGGAAAAGAAACACTACAGAATTTACTGAAAAGCTAATACACTGAATTATACGTCTGGTCAAGCCTGCCAATGCAAGGATGCTGCGTCTTACCTTATTTTGCCGGAAGCTTCTTTGCGTCTTCCGGCAAAATTTCAGAATTGCAATGTCTTCAAATTTTGTTATCTCTCATACATTGACGTCCAGGTCCAGAAAGTTGATTTTTTACATAAAACAAAGAGAACAATGTAACAAATGACAAAATAACAAGTCCGACACGCAGTCGCCAATATAAAATAAATAAAATAAAATCAAATAAAATATTAATTATTTTAATGTTAATTATTCTGTATGATGGTGATTGTAATTGTAATTGATATTTGCTTATCTGGATAATTATTCGGTATCAGACGCTTGACAATGGCTTTTTCGTAAAGGCAATGTTACTCGTAGTTGACCGTGAAATAAAATTGAAATAATCGGACTTCGTAGTTAAATCGTTTCCAAAGACTGCTGCGGTAGGTGCGGACTCATAATCTAAATCTCAATAATACAATAAATTGCCAGCCATGCCAAAACGTCGTACAGAGGTGATTGTCTACTAAACATAAAAAAGTGACACTGTTAGTTAAATCAGATATATTCAATGAATAAGCCTACAGTTCATAATCCTACTTACTTTTATAAATATAAATTCTTTACAGAATCGAGTGCCTAGTGTGGTTGCAACTCGCAGTAATTTTCTATAACATGAAATATGGCGGTGTGCCAGACAATAAAATAAAATACGTGCTTCTCGCACCACTTCAACCAGAGCTCTCCTTTCTTAATCAAACATATGAGTAACGTAATTGTGCTTTTGTTTTATCAGCGACTCAGCGCTGCAGTTGTGTGCCATAGGCTTTATTTATTTGTCACTGATTATTTATTTAACTAATATCTCGCGTTTCCGAGGAAACTCACGCTCGGCATCCAAATGTGCCTTTATAAGCATTATAGCGAGAACAGCAAAACGATGCATCGGCCGGGAATCGAACCCGGGCCGCCCGCGTGGTAGGCGAACAACCTACCACTTTTTTAGTTGTTGTTCTCATCTTGTTAGTTGCATTTGTTGGAGGCGGACGTCCGATGACGTCCGTGCTTCCCGAGCATAATCCCGAGCAGATGTCTGCAGGGAAAGTGGGATTGCCACCCAGCGACGTCGGATACAACCGAAAAAAGTGCTACACACGCGGAGTCCCCCACTATACTGCCTTAAAGCGCCCGCTCATCACTATTGTGTGAGTAACGTTGCGGCCGCGGCGACGAGTCTTGCCCAAAGACGCAGCGTGCGTGGAGGCGCTGCCCGAATGCGTGTGGATGCACCCTCCCACCTCGTAAAGCGCCTACAGCTACTATCACCGTGGGCCGCTGCCGGCGGGCGGGAAGCCGACAAAGCGCGGCGTTGCGAGCAGCGGCTGTGCGGTGGTGGTGTAATGGTGAGCATAGCTGCCTTCCAAGCAGTTGAACCGGGTTCGATTCCCGGCGCAGATCTTTACGTATGTGTATGTGAGCCACGTGCTGTTACATTAACGTTTTCTTTCCGTCGTTGCTCCACGCAGGCCATCCTGTAGTATGTCCCTACTTGTCCCGACTTTGCTCGGCTGACGCGAAAGCTGACGCTTGGAATTCGCGCTTATCAAAAGGACAGGCGCTATAAACGGCTGTGAGAGGTGAGATGTAGCGAGGTACCAAAACGACAGGCAAACTGCGACATTTTCTGCTCCTTCTTCTTAAACAAAAAAATGAAAAACGGACGCAGTCGGTAGGACTCGAACCTACGCTCCCAGAGGGAATCTGATTTCTAGTCAGACGCCTTAACCACTCGGCCACGACTGCTCGTAGACGAAGCTTCCCTCGAATCGTGAAAAATCCAACCGGTCTGCGCATAATGTTGACAGGAAACGAACTCGGTGCACTGATTACGGCAGGGCTACCAGCGCTACGAGACGAGCCATTACGGAAGCGTTAAAATCTTCGCCCGGACAGGGACTCGAACCCTGGACCCTTAGGTTAAAAGCCTAATGCTCTACCGACTTAGCTATCCGGGCTCACGCCTGTTGTGGATGGAGCGGCTGCAAGCAATGTGAATAACTGGAACGCGTGTGTAGGCGTACTACGGTAATTGCTGGCTACTGGCGCAACTGGCGACTTCACCGGCTTCCCACTGACGCTGGTAGCAGTGCCTCTTCTCCCTTTATCCCGGTGCTGACAGTAATTGCATCTTGTGCCTGTTTCCCCCGATTACGTTCGGTTGAAGCTCCGGAAGGAGGGCGACAAACGAAGGTTGGAAGGCCAAAACATGGAGGGTCGTGTGCGCAAAAACTTCCGTTCCGGTACCGGGAATCGAACCCGGGCCTCCTGGGTGAAAGCCAGGTATCCTAGCCACTAGACCACACCGGATTTGCTCGGTAACCGTGAGATTTACTCCCTCTCCTCTCGCACTTCGTGCTGAATCCGGACTCAGTGGTGTTCTCTGTTTGCGAGCATTTTTGCGCGTGCAGACTGGCATGGCGCAGAAGCTCGAAACTGACTATTCATTGCTGTTTGCATCATATTTTACTCATAACAGGGGAGGAGAAAGATCAAAGTTGTTCCTTGCCACAATTGGAAGTAAACATTGTGACGCTGAGGCGTGGACTCCTTGTGGATAACAAACGACAATTAAGTTCGTTCCCTAGCAACAGCAACGCCGTTAATTCAGCCATGATGTACAGCAAATTAAATGCCCCGGGTGAGGATCAATCTCACGACTTTAAGATTATGAGACTTACGCGCTACCTACTGCGCTACCGAGGCACTTCGCAGCCGTCCGCCCAGGAAACTTGGTAAGTGTCGCATATTAGAGATAGACAGTTTGCGCTTTCTCAAGAATCTGCTGTGTTGCTACGCGTGCTTTCCCGACTTGCTAGACTAAACTGCTGCCGCAGCTTTTTCAACGGAAAACGGCACTGCCTGAGGTTACAGTACATCGCCCTTGCGGCACCTGAACACAACGGCCTGTAGGGCCAGGCCGACGCTATAGTTCAGAAATAGCACGCGACCGTCCAAGTAGGGTCTCTTGCGTGCTGCATGTTTGGTTCTTCTCACAGCGAATCCTGCTATACATTCCTGAGGCTGACGCACCTCTAGCGAGCAATTGGCGCGGCAGCATTATAGCGAGAACAGCAAAACGATGCATCGGCCGGGAATCGAACCCGGGCCGCCCGCGTGGTAGGCGAACAACCTACCACTTGTTTAGTTGTTGTTCTCATCTTGTTAGTTGCATTTGTTGGAGGCGGACGTCCGTGCTTCCCGAGCATATTCCCGAGCAGCTGTCTGCAGGGAAAGTGGGATTGCCACCCAGCGACGTCGGATACAACCGAAAAAAGTGCTACACACGCGGAGTCCCCCACTATACTGCCTTAAAGCGCCCGCTCATCACTATTGTGTGAGTAACGTTGCGGCCGCGGCGACGAGTCTTGCCCAAAGACGCAGCGTGCGTGGAGGCGCTGCCCGAATGCGTGTGGATGCACCCTCCCACCTCGTAAAGCGCCTACAGCTACTATCACCGTGGGCCGCTGCCGGCGGGCGGGAAGCCGACAAAGCGCGGCGTTGCGAGCAGCGGCTGTGCGGTGGTGGTGTAATGGTGAGCATAGCTGCCTTCCAAGCAGTTGAACCGGGTTCGATTCCCGGCGCAGATCTTTACGTATGTGTATGTGAGCCACGTGCTGTTACATTAACGTTTTCTTTCCGTCGTTGCTCCACGCAGGCCATCCTGTAGTATGTCCCTACTTGTCCCGACTTTGCTCGGCTGACGCGAAAGCTGACGCTTGGAATTCGCGCTTATCAAAAGGACAGGCGCTATAAACGGCTGTGAGAGGTGAGATGTAGCGAGGTACCAAAACGACAGGCAAACTGCGACATTTTCTGCTCCTTCTTCTTAAACAAAAAAATGAAAAACGGACGCAGTCGGTAGGACTCGAACCTACGCTCCCAGAGGGAATCTGATTTCTAGTCAGACGCCTTAACCACTCGGCCACGACTGCTCGTAGACGAAGCTTCCCTCGAATCGTGAAAAATCCAACCGGTCTGCGCATAATGTTGACAGGAAACGAACTCGGTGCACTGATTACGGCAGGGCTACCAGCGCTACGAGACGAGCCATTACGGAAGCGTTAAAATCTTCGCCCGGACAGGGACTCGAACCCTGGACCCTTAGGTTAAAAGCCTAATGCTCTACCGACTTAGCTATCCGGGCTCACGCCTGTTGTGGATGGAGCGGCTGCAAGCAATGTGAATAACTGGAACGCGTGTGTAGGCGTACTACGGTAATTGCTGGCTACTGGCGCAACTGGCGACTTCACCGGCTTCCCACTGACGCTGGTAGCAGTGCCTCTTCTCCCTTTATCCCGGTGCTGACAGTAATTGCATCTTGTGCCTGTTTCCCCCGATTACGTTCGGTTGAAGCTCCGGAAGGAGGGCGACAAACGAAGGTTGGAAGGCCAAAACATGGAGGGTCGTGTGCGCAAAAACTTCCGTTCCGGTACCGGGAATCGAACCCGGGCCTCCTGGGTGAAAGCCAGGTATCCTAGCCACTAGACCACACCGGATTTGCTCGGTAGACGTGAGATTTACTCCCTCTCCTCTCGCACTTCGTGCTGAATCCGGACGCAGTGGTGTTCTCTGTTTGCGAGCATTTCTGCGCGTGCAGACTGGCATGGCGCAGAAGCTCGAAACTGACTATTCATTGCTGTTTGCATCATATTTTACTCATAACAGGGGAGGAGAAAGATCAAAGTTGTTCCTTGCCACAATTGGAAGTAAACATTGTGACGCTGAGGCGTGGACTCCTTGTGGATAACAAACGACAATTAAGTTCGTTCCCTAGCAACAGCAACGCCGTTAATTCAGCCATGATGTACAGCAAATTAAATGCCCCGGGTGAGGATCGAACTCACGACCTTAAGATTATGAGACTTACGCGCTACCTACTGCGCTACCGAGGCACTTCGCAGCCGTCCGCCCAGGAAACTTGGTAAGTGTCGCATATTAGAGATAGACAGTTTGCGCTTTCTCAAGAATCTGCTGTGTTGCTACGCGTGCTTTCCCGACTTGCTAGACTAAACTGCTGCCGCAGCTTTCTCAACGGAAAACGGCACTGCCTGAGGTTACAGTACATCGCCCTTGCGGCACCTGAACACAACGGCCTGTAGGGCCAGGCCGACGCTAGAGTTCAGAAATAGCACGCGACCGTCCAAGTAGGGTCTCTTGCGTGCTGCATGTTTGGTTCTTCTCACAGCGAATCCTGCTATACATTCCTGAGGCTGACGCACCTCTAGCGAGCAATTGGCGCGGCAGCATTATAGCGAGAACAGCAAAACGATGCATCGGCCGGGAATCGAACCCGGGCCGCCCGCGTGGTAGGCGAACAACCTACCACTTTTTTAGTTGTTGTTCTCATCTTGTTAGTTGCATTTGTTGGTGGCGGACGTCCGATGACGTCCGTGCTTCCCGAGCATAATCCCGAGCAGATGTCTGCAGGGAAAGTGGGATTGCCACCCAGCGACGTCGGATACAACCGAAAAAAGTGCTACACACGCGGAGTCCCCCACTATACTGCCTTAAAGCGCCCGCTCATCACTATTGTGTGAGTAACGTTGCGGCCGCGGCGACGAGTCTTGCCCAAAGACGCAGCGTGCGTGGAGGCGCTGCCCGAATGCGTGTGGATGCACCCTCCCACCTCGTAAAGCGCCTACAGCTACTATCACCGTGGGCCGCTGCCGGCGGGCGGGAAGCCGACAAAGCGCGGCGTTGCGAGCAGCGGCTGTGCGGTGGTGGTGTAATGGTGAGCATAGCTGCCTTCCAAGCAGTTGAACCGGGTTCGATTCCCGGCGCAGATCTTTACGTATGTGTATGTGAGCCACGTGCTGTTACATTAACGTTTTCTTTCCGTCGTTGCTCCACGCAGGCCATCCTGTAGTATGTCCCTACTTGTCCCGACTTTGCTCGGCTGACGCGAAAGCTGACGCTTGGAATTCGCGCTTATCAAAAGGACAGGCGCTATAAACGGCTGTGAGAGGTGAGATGTAGCGAGGTACCAAAACGACAGGCAAACTGCGACATTTTCTGCTCCTTCTTCTTAAACAAAAAAATGAAAAACGGACGCAGTCGGTAGGACTCGAACCTACGCTCCCAGAGGGAATCTGATTTCTAGTCAGACGCCTTAACCACTCGGCCACGACTGCTCGTAGACGAAGCTTCCCTCGAATCGTGAAAAATCCAACCGGTCTGCGCATAATGTTGACAGGAAACGAACTCGGTGCACTGATTACGGCAGGGCTACCAGCGCTACGAGACGAGCCATTACGGAAGCGTTAAAATCTTCGCCCGGACAGGGACTCGAACCCTGGACCCTTAGGTTAAAAGCCTAATGCTCTACCGACTTAGCTATCCGGGCTCACGCCTGTTGTGGATGGAGCGGCTGCAAGCAATGTGAATAACTGGAACGCGTGTGTAGGCGTACTACGGTAATTGCTGGCTACTGGCGCAACTGGCGACTTCACCGGCTTCCCACTGACGCTGGTAGCAGTGCCTCTTCTCCCTTTATCCCGGTGCTGACAGTAATTGCATCTTGTGCCTGTTTCCCCCGATTACGTTCGGTTGAAGCTCCGGAAGGAGGGCGACAAACGAAGGTTGGAAGGCCAAAACATGGAGGGTCGTGTGCGCAAAAACTTCCGTTCCGGTACCGGGAATCGAACCCGGGCCTCCTGGGTGAAAGCCAGGTATCCTAGCCACTAGACCACACCGGATTTGCTCGGTAACCGTGAGATTTACTCCCTCTCCTCTCGCACTTCGTGCTGAATCCGGACTCAGTGGTGTTCTCTGTTTGCGAGCATTTTTGCGCGTGCAGACTGGCATGGCGCAGAAGCTCGAAACTGACTATTCATTGCTGTTTGCATCATATTTTACTCATAACAGGGGAGGAGAAAGATCAAAGTTGTTCCTTGCCACAATTGGAAGTAAACATTGTGACGCTGAGGCGTGGACTCCTTGTGGATAACAAACGACAATTAAGTTCGTTCCCTAGCAACAGCAACGCCGTTAATTCAGCCATGATGTACAGCAAATTAAATGCCCCGGGTGAGGATCAATCTCACGACTTTAAGATTATGAGACTTACGCGCTACCTACTGCGCTACCGAGGCACTTCGCAGCCGTCCGCCCAGGAAACTTGGTAAGTGTCGCATATTAGAGATAGACAGTTTGCGCTTTCTCAAGAATCTGCTGTGTTGCTACGCGTGCTTTCCCGACTTGCTAGACTAAACTGCTGCCGCAGCTTTTTCAACGGAAAACGGCACTGCCTGAGGTTACAGTACATCGCCCTTGCGGCACCTGAACACAACGGCCTGTAGGGCCAGGCCGACGCTATAGTTCAGAAATAGCACGCGACCGTCCAAGTAGGGTCTCTTGCGTGCTGCATGTTTGGTTCTTCTCACAGCGAATCCTGCTATACATTCCTGAGGCTGACGCACCTCTAGCGAGCAATTGGCGCGGCAGCATTATAGCGAGAACAGCAAAACGATGCATCGGCCGGGAATCGAACCCGGGCCGCCCGCGTGGTAGGCGAACAACCTACCACTTGTTTAGTTGTTGTTCTCATCTTGTTAGTTGCATTTGTTGGAGGCGGACGTCCGTGCTTCCCGAGCATATTCCCGAGCAGCTGTCTGCAGGGAAAGTGGGATTGCCACCCAGCGACGTCGGATACAACCGAAAAAAGTGCTACACACGCGGAGTCCCCCACTATACTGCCTTAAAGCGCCCGCTCATCACTATTGTGTGAGTAACGTTGCGGCCGCGGCGACGAGTCTTGCCCAAAGACGCAGCGTGCGTGGAGGCGCTGCCCGAATGCGTGTGGATGCACCCTCCCACCTCGTAAAGCGCCTACAGCTACTATCACCGTGGGCCGCTGCCGGCGGGCGGGAAGCCGACATAGCGCGGCGTTGCGAGCAGCGGCTGTGCGGTGGTGGTGTAATGGTGAGCATAGCTGCCTTCCAAGCAGTTGAACCGGGTTCGATTCCCGGCGCAGATCTTTACGTATGTGTATGTGAGCCACGTGCTGTTACATTAACGTTTTCTTTCCGTCGTTGCTCCACGCAGGCCATCCTGTAGTATGTCCCTACTTGTCCCGACTTTGCTCGGCTGACGCGAAAGCTGACGCTTGGAATTCGCGCTTATCAAAAGGACAGGCGCTATAAACGGCTGTGAGAGGTGAGATGTAGCGAGGTACCAAAACGACAGGCAAACTGCGACATTTTCTGCTCCTTCTTCTTAAACAAAAAAATGAAAAACGGACGCAGTCGGTAGGACTCGAACCTACGCTCCCAGAGGGAATCTGATTTCTAGTCAGACGCCTTAACCACTCGGCCACGACTGCTCGTAGACGAAGCTTCCCTCGAATCGTGAAAAATCCAACCGGTCTGCGCATAATGTTGACAGGAAACGAACTCGGTGCACTGATTACGGCAGGGCTACCAGCGCTACGAGACGAGCCATTACGGAAGCGTTAAAATCTTCGCCCGGACAGGGACTCGAACCCTGGACCCTTAGGTTAAAAGCCTAATGCTCTACCGACTTAGCTATCCGGGCTCACGCCTGTTGTGGATGGAGCGGCTGCAAGCAATGTGAATAACTGGAACGCGTGTGTAGGCGTCCTACGGTAATTGCTGGCTACTGGCGCAACTGGCGACTTCACCGGCTTCCCACTGACGCTGGTAGCAGTGCCTCTTCTCCCTTTATCCCGGTGCTGACAGTAATTGCATCTTGTGCCTGTTTCCCCCGATTACGTTCGGTTGAAGCTCCGGAAGGAGGGCGACAAACGAAGGTTGGAAGGCCAAAACATGGAGGGTCGTGTGCGCAAAAACTTCCGTTCCGGTACCGGGAATCGAACCCGGGCCTCCTGGGTGAAAGCCAGGTATCCTAGCCACTAGACCACACCGGATTTGCTCGGTAGACGTGAGATTTACTCCCTCTCCTCTCGCACTTCGTGCTGAATCCGGACTCAGTGGTGTTCTCTGTTTGTGAGCATTTCTGCGCGTGCAGACTGGCATGGCGCAGAAGCTCGAAACTGACTATTCATTGCTGTTTGCATCATATTTTACTCATAACAGGGGAGGAGAAAGATCAAAGTTGTTCCTTGCCACAATTGGAAGTAAACATTGTGACGCTGAGGCGTGGACTCCTTGTGGATAACAAACGACAATTAAGTTCGTTCCCTAGCAACAGCAACGCCGTTAATTCAGCCATGATGTACAGCAAATTAAATGCCCCGGGTGAGGATCGAACTCACGACCTTAAGATTATGAGACTTACGCGCTACCTACTGCGCTACCGAGGCACTTCGCAGCCGTCCGCCCAGGAAACTTGGTAAGTGTCGCATATTAGAGATAGACAGTTTGCGCTTTCTCAAGAATCTGCTGTGTTGCTACGCGTGCTTTCCCGACTTGCTAGACTAAACTGCTGCCGCAGCTTTCTCAACGGAAAACGGCACTGCCTGAGGTTACAGTACATCGCCCTTGCGGCACCTGAACACAACGGCCTGTAGGGCCAGGCCGACGCTAGAGTTCAGAAATAGCACGCGACCGTCCAAGTAGGGTCTCTTGCGTGCTGCATGTTTGGTTCTTCTCACAGCGAATCCTGCTATACATTCCTGAGGCTGACGCACCTCTAGCGAGCAATTGGCGCGGCAGCATTATAGCGAGAACAGCAAAACGATGCATCGGCCGGGAATCGAACCCGGGCCGCCCGCGTGGTAGGCGAACAACCTACCACTTTTTTAGTTGTTGTTCTCATCTTGTTAGTTGCATTTGTTGGTGGCGGACGTCCGATGACGTCCGTGCTTCCCGAGCATAATCCCGAGCAGATGTCTGCAGGGAAAGTGGGATTGCCACCCAGCGACGTCGGATACAACCGAAAAAAGTGCTACACACGCGGAGTCCCCCACTATACTGCCTTAAAGCGCCCGCTCATCACTATTGTGTGAGTAACGTTGCGGCCGCGGCGACGAGTCTTGCCCAAAGACGCAGCGTGCGTGGAGGCGCTGCCCGAATGCGTGTGGATGCACCCTCCCACCTCGTAAAGCGCCTACAGCTACTATCACCGTGGGCCGCTGCCGGCGGGCGGGAAGCCGACAAAGCGCGGCGTTGCGAGCAGCGGCTGTGCGGTGGTGGTGTAATGGTGAGCATAGCTGCCTTCCAAGCAGTTGAACCGGGTTCGATTCCCGGCGCAGATCTTTACGTTGTGTATGTGAGCCACGTGCTGTTACATTAACGTTTTCTTTCCGTCGTTGCTCCACGCAGGCCATCCTGTAGTATGTCCCTACTTGTCCCGACTTTGCTCGGCTGACGCGAAAGCTGACGCTTGGAATTCGCGCTTATCAAAAGGACAGGCGCTATAAACGGCTGTGAGAGGTGAGATGTAGCGAGGTACCAAAACGACAGGCAAACTGCGACATTTTCTGCTCCTTCTTCTTAAACAAAAAAATGAAAAACGGACGCAGTCGGTAGGACTCGAACCTACGCTCCCAGAGGGAATCTGATTTCTAGTCAGACGCCTTAACCACTCGGCCACGACTGCTCGTAGACGAAGCTTCCCTCGAATCGTGAAAAATCCAACCGGTCTGCGCATAATGTTGACAGGAAACGAACTCGGTGCACTGATTACGGCAGGGCTACCAGCGCTACGAGACGAGCCATTACGGAAGCGTTAAAATCTTCGCCCGGACAGGGACTCGAACCCTGGACCCTTAGGTTAAAAGCCTAATGCTCTACCGACTTAGCTATCCGGGCTCACGCCTGTTGTGGATGGAGCGGCTGCAAGCAATGTGAATAACTGGAACGCGTGTGTAGGCGTACTACGGTAATTGCTGGCTACTGGCGCAACTGGCGACTTCACCGGCTTCCCACTGACGCTGGTAGCAGTGCCTCTTCTCCCTTTATCCCGGTGCTGACAGTAATTGCATCTTGTGCCTGTTTCCCCCGATTACGTTCGGTTGAAGCTCCGGAAGGAGGGCGACAAACGAAGGTTGGAAGGCCAAAACATGGAGGGTCGTGTGCGCAAAAACTTCCGTTCCGGTACCGGGAATCGAACCCGGGCCTCCTGGGTGAAAGCCAGGTATCCTAGCCACTAGACCACACCGGATTTGCTCGGTAACCGTGAGATTTACTCCCTCTCCTCTCGCACTTCGTGCTGAATCCGGACTCAGTGGTGTTCTCTGTTTGCGAGCATTTTTGCGCGTGCAGACTGGCATGGCGCAGAAGCTCGAAACTGACTATTCATTGCTGTTTGCATCATATTTTACTCATAACAGGGGAGGAGAAAGATCAAAGTTGTTCCTTGCCACAATTGGAAGTAAACATTGTGACGCTGAGGCGTGGACTCCTTGTGGATAACAAACGACAATTAAGTTCGTTCCCTAGCAACAGCAACGCCGTTAATTCAGCCATGATGTACAGCAAATTAAATGCCCCGGGTGAGGATCGAACTCACGACCTTAAGATTATGAGACTTACGCGCTACCTACTGCGCTACCGAGGCACTTCGCAGCCGTCCGCCCAGGAAACTTGGTAAGTGTCGCATATTAGAGATAGACAGTTTGCGCTTTCTCAAGAATCTGCTGTGTTGCTACGCGTGCTTTCCCGACTTGCTAGACTAAACTGCTGCCGCAGCTTTCTCAACGGAAAACGGCACTGCCTGAGGTTACAGTACATCGCCCTTGCGGCACCTGAACACAACGGCCTGTAGGGCCAGGCCGACGCTAGAGTTCAGAAATAGCACGCGACCGTCCAAGTAGGGTCTCTTGCGTGCTGCATGTTTGGTTCTTCTCACAGCGAATCCTGCTATACATTCCTGAGGCTGACGCACCTCTAGCGAGCAATTGGCGCGGCAGCATTATAGCGAGAACAGCAAAACGATGCATCGGCCGGGAATCGAACCCGGGCCGCCCGCGTGGTAGGCGAACAACCTACCACTTTTTTAGTTGTTGTTCTCATCTTGTTAGTTGCATTTGTTGGTGGCGGACGTCCGATGACGTCCGTGCTTCCCGAGCATAATCCCGAGCAGATGTCTGCAGGGAAAGTGGGATTGCCACCCAGCGACGTCGGATACAACCGAAAAAAGTGCTACACACGCGGAGTCCCCCACTATACTGCCTTAAAGCGCCCGCTCATCACTATTGTGTGAGTAACGTTGCGGCCGCGGCGACGAGTCTTGCCCAAAGACGCAGCGTGCGTGGAGGCGCTGCCCGAATGCGTGTGGATGCACCCTCCCACCTCGTAAAGCGCCTACAGCTACTATCACCGTGGGCCGCTGCCGGCGGGCGGGAAGCCGACAAAGCGCGGCGTTGCGAGCAGCGGCTGTGCGGTGGTGGTGTAATGGTGAGCATAGCTGCCTTCCAAGCAGTTGAACCGGGTTCGATTCCCGGCGCAGATCTTTACGTTGTGTATGTGAGCCACGTGCTGTTACATTAACGTTTTCTTTCCGTCGTTGCTCCACGCAGGCCATCCTGTAGTATGTCCCTACTTGTCCCGACTTTGCTCGGCTGACGCGAAAGCTGACGCTTGGAATTCGCGCTTATCAAAAGGACAGGCGCTATAAACGGCTGTGAGAGGTGAGATGTAGCGAGGTACCAAAACGACAGGCAAACTGCGACATTTTCTGCTCCTTCTTCTTAAACAAAAAAATGAAAAACGGACGCAGTCGGTAGGACTCGAACCTACGCTCCCAGAGGGAATCTGATTTCTAGTCAGACGCCTTAACCACTCGGCCACGACTGCTCGTAGACGAAGCTTCCCTCGAATCGTGAAAAATCCAACCGGTCTGCGCATAATGTTGACAGGAAACGAACTCGGTGCACTGATTACGGCAGGGCTACCAGCGCTACGAGACGAGCCATTACGGAAGCGTTAAAATCTTCGCCCGGACAGGGACTCGAACCCTGGACCCTTAGGTTAAAAGCCTAATGCTCTACCGACTTAGCTATCCGGGCTCACGCCTGTTGTGGATGGAGCGGCTGCAAGCAATGTGAATAACTGGAACGCGTGTGTAGGCGTACTACGGTAATTGCTGGCTACTGGCGCAACTGGCGACTTCACCGGCTTCCCACTGACGCTGGTAGCAGTGCCTCTTCTCCCTTTATCCCGGTGCTGACAGTAATTGCATCTTGTGCCTGTTTCCCCCGATTACGTTCGGTTGAAGCTCCGGAAGGAGGGCGACAAACGAAGGTTGGAAGGCCAAAACATGGAGGGTCGTGTGCGCAAAAACTTCCGTTCCGGTACCGGGAATCGAACCCGGGCCTCCTGGGTGAAAGCCAGGTATCCTAGCCACTAGACCACACCGGATTTGCTCGGTAACCGTGAGATTTACTCCCTCTCCTCTCGCACTTCGTGCTGAATCCGGACTCAGTGGTGTTCTCTGTTTGCGAGCATTTTTGCGCGTGCAGACTGGCATGGCGCAGAAGCTCGAAACTGACTATTCATTGCTGTTTGCATCATATTTTACTCATAACAGGGGAGGAGAAAGATCAAAGTTGTTCCTTGCCACAATTGGAAGTAAACATTGTGACGCTGAGGCGTGGACTCCTTGTGGATAACAAACGACAATTAAGTTCGTTCCCTAGCAACAGCAACGCCGTTAATTCAGCCATGATGTACAGCAAATTAAATGCCCCGGGTGAGGATCAATCTCACGACTTTAAGATTATGAGACTTACGCGCTACCTACTGCGCTACCGAGGCACTTCGCAGCCGTCCGCCCAGGAAACTTGGTAAGTGTCGCATATTAGAGATAGACAGTTTGCGCTTTCTCAAGAATCTGCTGTGTTGCTACGCGTGCTTTCCCGACTTGCTAGACTAAACTGCTGCCGCAGCTTTCTCAACGGAAAACGGCACTGCCTGAGGTTACAGTACATCGCCCTTGCGGCACCTGAACACAACGGCCTGTAGGGCCAGGCCGACGCTAGAGTTCAGAAATAGCACGCGACCGTCCAAGTAGGGTCTCTTGCGTGCTGCATGTTTGGTTCTTCTCACAGCGAATCCTGCTATACATTCCTGAGGCTGACGCACCTCTAGCGAGCAATTGGCGCGGCAGCATTATAGCGAGAACAGCAAAACGATGCATCGGCCGGGAATCGAACCCGGGCCGCCCGCGTGGTAGGCGAACAACCTACCACTTTTTTAGTTGTTGTTCTCATCTTGTTAGTTGCATTTGTTGGTGGCGGACGTCCGATGACGTCCGTGCTTCCCGAGCATAATCCCGAGCAGATGTCTGCAGGGAAAGTGGGATTGCCACCCAGCGACGTCGGATACAACCGAAAAAAGTGCTACACACGCGGAGTCCCCCACTATACTGCCTTAAAGCGCCCGCTCATCACTATTGTGTGAGTAACGTTGCGGCCGCGGCGACGAGTCTTGCCCAAAGACGCAGCGTGCGTGGAGGCGCTGCCCGAATGCGTGTGGATGCACCCTCCCACCTCGTAAAGCGCCTACAGCTACTATCACCGTGGGCCGCTGCCGGCGGGCGGGAAGCCGACATAGCGCGGCGTTGCGAGCAGCGGCTGTGCGGTGGTGGTGTAATGGTGAGCATAGCTGCCTTCCAAGCAGTTGAACCGGGTTCGATTCCCGGCGCAGATCTTTACGTATGAGTATGTGAGCCACGTGCTGTTACATTAACGTTTTCTTTCCGTCGTTGCTCCACGCAGGCCATCCTGTAGTATGTCCCTACTTGTCCCGACTTTGCTCGGCTGACGCGAAAGCTGACGCTTGGAATTCGCGCTTATCAAAAGGACAGGCGCTATAAACGGCTGTGAGAGGTGAGATGTAGCGAGGTACCAAAACGACAGGCAAACTGCGACATTTTCTGCTCCTTCTTCTTAAACAAAAAAATGAAAAACGGACGCAGTCGGTAGGACTCGAACCTACGCTCCCAGAGGGAATCTGATTTCTAGTCAGACGCCTTAACCACTCGGCCACGACTGCTCGTAGACGAAGCTTCCCTCGAATCGTGAAAAATCCAACCGGTCTGCGCATAATGTTGACAGGAAACGAACTCGGTGCACTGATTACGGCAGGGCTACCAGCGCTACGAGACGAGCCATTACGGAAGCGTTAAAATCTTCGCCCGGACAGGGACTCGAACCCTGGACCCTTAGGTTAAAAGCCTAATGCTCTACCGACTTAGCTATCCGGGCTCACGCCTGTTGTGGATGGAGCGGCTGCAAGCAATGTGAATAACTGGAACGCGTGTGTAGGCGTACTACGGTAATTGCTGGCTACTGGCGCAACTGGCGACTTCACCGGCTTCCCACTGACGCTGGTAGCAGTGCCTCTTCTCCCTTTATCCCGGTGCTGACAGTAATTGCATCTTGTGCCTGTTTCCCCCGATTACGTTCGGTTGAAGCTCCGGAAGGAGGGCGACAAACGAAGGTTGGAAGGCCAAAACATGGAGGGTCGTGTGCGCAAAAACTTCCGTTCCGGTACCGGGAATCGAACCCGGGCCTCCTGGGTGAAAGCCAGGTATCCTAGCCACTAGACCACACCGGATTTGCTCGGTAACCGTGAGATTTACTCCCTCTCCTCTCGCACTTCGTGCTGAATCCGGACTCAGTGGTGTTCTCTGTTTGCGAGCATTTTTGCGCGTGCAGACTGGCATGGCGCAGAAGCTCGAAACTGACTATTCATTGCTGTTTGCATCATATTTTACTCATAACAGGGGAGGAGAAAGATCAAAGTTGTTCCTTGCCACAATTGGAAGTAAACATTGTGACGCTGAGGCGTGGACTCCTTGTGGATAACAAACGACAATTAAGTTCGTTCCCTAGCAACAGCAACGCCGTTAATTCAGCCATGATGTACAGCAAATTAAATGCCCCGGGTGAGGATCGAACTCACGACCTTAAGATTATGAGACTTACGCGCTACCTACTGCGCTACCGAGGCACTTCGCAGCCGTCCGCCCAGGAAACTTGGTAAGTGTCGCATATTAGAGATAGACAGTTTGCGCTTTCTCAAGAATCTGCTGTGTTGCTACGCGTGCTTTCCCGACTTGCTAGACTAAACTGCTGCCGCAGCTTTCTCAACGGAAAACGGCACTGCCTGAGGTTACAGTACATCGCCCTTGCGGCACCTGAACACAACGGCCTGTAGGGCCAGGCCGACGCTAGAGTTCAGAAATAGCACGCGACCGTCCAAGTAGGGTCTCTTGCGTGCTGCATGTTTGGTTCTTCTCACAGCGAATCCTGCTATACATTCCTGAGGCTGACGCACCTCTAGCGAGCAATTGGCGCGGCAGCATTATAGCGAGAACAGCAAAACGATGCATCGGCCGGGAATCGAACCCGGGCCGCCCGCGTGGTAGGCGAACAACCTACCACTTTTTTAGTTGTTGTTCTCATCTTGTTAGTTGCATTTGTTGGTGGCGGACGTCCGATGACGTCCGTGCTTCCCGAGCATAATCCCGAGCAGATGTCTGCAGGGAAAGTGGGATTGCCACCCAGCGACGTCGGATACAACCGAAAAAAGTGCTACACACGCGGAGTCCCCCACTATACTGCCTTAAAGCGCCCGCTCATCACTATTGTGTGAGTAACGTTGCGGCCGCGGCGACGAGTCTTGCCCAAAGACGCAGCGTGCGTGGAGGCGCTGCCCGAATGCGTGTGGATGCACCCTCCCACCTCGTAAAGCGCCTACAGCTACTATCACCGTGGGCCGCTGCCGGCGGGCGGGAAGCCGACAAAGCGCGGCGTTGCGAGCAGCGGCTGTGCGGTGGTGGTGTAATGGTGAGCATAGCTGCCTTCCAAGCAGTTGAACCGGGTTCGATTCCCGGCGCAGATCTTTACGTATGTGTATGTGAGCCACGTGCTGTTACATTAACGTTTTCTTTCCGTCGTTGCTCCACGCAGGCCATCCTGTAGTATGTCCCTACTTGTCCCGACTTTGCTCGGCTGACGCGAAAGCTGACGCTTGGAATTCGCGCTTATCAAAAGGACAGGCGCTATAAACGGCTGTGAGAGGTGAGATGTAGCGAGGTACCAAAACGACAGGCAAACTGCGACATTTTCTGCTCCTTCTTCTTAAACAAAAAAATGAAAAACGGACGCAGTCGGTAGGACTCGAACCTACGCTCCCAGAGGGAATCTGATTTCTAGTCAGACGCCTTAACCACTCGGCCACGACTGCTCGTAGACGAAGCTTCCCTCGAATCGTGAAAAATCCAACCGGTCTGCGCATAATGTTGACAGGAAACGAACTCGGTGCACTGATTACGGCAGGGCTACCAGCGCTACGAGACGAGCCATTACGGAAGCGTTAAAATCTTCGCCCGGACAGGGACTCGAACCCTGGACCCTTAGGTTAAAAGCCTAATGCTCTACCGACTTAGCTATCCGGGCTCACGCCTGTTGTGGATGGAGCGGCTGCAAGCAATGTGAATAACTGGAACGCGTGTGTAGGCGTACTACGGTAATTGCTGGCTACTGGCGCAACTGGCGACTTCACCGGCTTCCCACTGACGCTGGTAGCAGTGCCTCTTCTCCCTTTATCCCGGTGCTGACAGTAATTGCATCTTGTGCCTGTTTCCCCCGATTACGTTCGGTTGAAGCTCCGGAAGGAGGGCGACAAACGAAGGTTGGAAGGCCAAAACATGGAGGGTCGTGTGCGCAAAAACTTCCGTTCCGGTACCGGGAATCGAACCCGGGCCTCCTGGGTGAAAGCCAGGTATCCTAGCCACTAGACCACACCGGATTTGCTCGGTAGACGTGAGATTTACTCCCTCTCCTCTCGCACTTCGTGCTGAATCCGGACTCAGTGGTGTTCTCTGTTTGCGAGCATTTCTGCGCGTGCAGACTGGCATGGCGCAGAAGCTCGAAACTGACTATTCATTGCTGTTTGCATCATATTTTACTCATAACAGGGGAGGAGAAAGATCAAAGTTGTTCCTTGCCACAATTGGAAGTAAACATTGTGACGCTGAGGCGTGGACTCCTTGTGGATAACAAACGACAATTAAGTTCGTTCCCTAGCAACAGCAACGCCGTTAATTCAGCCATGATGTACAGCAAATTAAATGCCCCGGGTGAGGATCGAACTCACGACCTTAAGATTATGAGACTTACGCGCTACCTACTGCGCTACCGAGGCACTTCGCAGCCGTCCGCCCAGGAAACTTGGTAAGTGTCGCATATTAGAGATAGACAGTTTGCGCTTTCTCAAGAATCTGCTGTGTTGCTACGCGTGCTTTCCCGACTTGCTAGACTAAACTGCTGCCGCAGCTTTCTCAACGGAAAACGGCACTGCCTGAGGTTACAGTACATCGCCCTTGCGGCACCTGAACACAACGGCCTGTAGGGCCAGGCCGACGCTAGAGTTCAGAAATAGCACGCGACCGTCCAAGTAGGGTCTCTTGCGTGCTGCATGTTTGGTTCTTCTCACAGCGAATCCTGCTATACATTCCTGAGGCTGACGCACCTCTAGCGAGCAATTGGCGCGGCAGCATTATAGCGAGAACAGCAAAACGATGCATCGGCCGGGAATCGAACCCGGGCCGCCCGCGTGGTAGGCGAACAACCTACCACTTGTTTAGTTGTTGTTCTCATCTTGTTAGTTGCATTTGTTGGAGGCGGACGTCCGTGCTTCCCGAGCATATTCCCGAGCAGCTGTCTGCAGGGAAAGTGGGATTGCCACCCAGCGACGTCGGATACAACCGAAAAAAGTGCTACACACGCGGAGTCCCCCACTATACTGCCTTAAAGCGCCCGCTCATCACTATTGTGTGAGTAACGTTGCGGCCGCGGCGACGAGTCTTGCCCAAAGACGCAGCGTGCGTGGAGGCGCTGCCCGAATGCGTGTGGATGCACCCTCCCACCTCGTAAAGCGCCTACAGCTACTATCACCGTGGGCCGCTGCCGGCGGGCGGGAAGCCGACATAGCGCGGCGTTGCGAGCAGCGGCTGTGCGGTGGTGGTGTAATGGTGAGCATAGCTGCCTTCCAAGCAGTTGAACCGGGTTCGATTCCCGGCGCAGATCTTTACGTATGTGTATGTGAGCCACGTGCTGTTACATTAACGTTTTCTTTCCGTCGTTGCTCCACGCAGGCCATCCTGTAGTATGTCCCTACTTGTCCCGACTTTGCTCGGCTGACGCGAAAGCTGACGCTTGGAATTCGCGCTTATCAAAAGGACAGGCGCTATAAACGGCTGTGAGAGGTGAGATGTAGCGAGGTACCAAAACGACAGGCAAACTGCGACATTTTCTGCTCCTTCTTCTTAAACAAAAAAATGAAAAACGGACGCAGTCGGTAGGACTCGAACCTACGCTCCCAGAGGGAATCTGATTTCTAGTCAGACGCCTTAACCACTCGGCCACGACTGCTCGTAGACGAAGCTTCCCTCGAATCGTGAAAAATCCAACCGGTCTGCGCATAATGTTGACAGGAAACGAACTCGGTGCACTGATTACGGCAGGGCTACCAGCGCTACGAGACGAGCCATTACGGAAGCGTTAAAATCTTCGCCCGGACAGGGACTCGAACCCTGGACCCTTAGGTTAAAAGCCTAATGCTCTACCGACTTAGCTATCCGGGCTCACGCCTGTTGTGGATGGAGCGGCTGCAAGCAATGTGAATAACTGGAACGCGTGTGTAGGCGTACTACGGTAATTGCTGGCTACTGGCGCAACTGGCGACTTCACCGGCTTCCCACTGACGCTGGTAGCAGTGCCTCTTCTCCCTTTATCCCGGTGCTGACAGTAATTGCATCTTGTGCCTGTTTCCCCCGATTACGTTCGGTTGAAGCTCCGGAAGGAGGGCGACAAACGAAGGTTGGAAGGCCAAAACATGGAGGGTCGTGTGCGCAAAAACTTCCGTTCCGGTACCGGGAATCGAACCCGGGCCTCCTGGGTGAAAGCCAGGTATCCTAGCCACTAGACCACACCGGATTTGCTCGGTAACCGTGAGATTTACTCCCTCTCCTCTCGCACTTCGTGCTGAATCCGGACTCAGTGGTGTTCTCTGTTTGCGAGCATTTTTGCGCGTGCAGACTGGCATGGCGCAGAAGCTCGAAACTGACTATTCATTGCTGTTTGCATCATATTTTACTCATAACAGGGGAGGAGAAAGATCAAAGTTGTTCCTTGCCACAATTGGAAGTAAACATTGTGACGCTGAGGCGTGGACTCCTTGTGGATAACAAACGACAATTAAGTTCGTTCCCTAGCAACAGCAACGCCGTTAATTCAGCCATGATGTACAGCAAATTAAATGCCCCGGGTGAGGATCAATCTCACGACTTTAAGATTATGAGACTTACGCGCTACCTACTGCGCTACCGAGGCACTTCGCAGCCGTCCGCCCAGGAAACTTGGTAAGTGTCGCATATTAGAGATAGACAGTTTGCGCTTTCTCAAGAATCTGCTGTGTTGCTACGCGTGCTTTCCCGACTTGCTAGACTAAACTGCTGCCGCAGCTTTTTCAACGGAAAACGGCACTGCCTGAGGTTACAGTACATCGCCCTTGCGGCACCTGAACACAACGGCCTGTAGGGCCAGGCCGACGCTATAGTTCAGAAATAGCACGCGACCGTCCAAGTAGGGTCTCTTGCGTGCTGCATGTTTGGTTCTTCTCACAGCGAATCCTGCTATA
Source organism: Schistocerca cancellata (assembly GCF_023864275.1). NCBI lineage: Eukaryota > Metazoa > Arthropoda > Insecta > Orthoptera > Acrididae > Schistocerca > Schistocerca cancellata. Next base: position 705,331,502 of record NC_064628.1, read on the forward strand.
CATTCCTGAGGCTGACGCACCTCTAGCGAGCAATTGGCGCGGCAGCATTATAGCGAGAACAGCAAAACGATGCATCGGCCGGGAATCGAACCCGGGCCGCCCGCGTGGTAGGCGAACAACCTACCACTTGTTTAGTTGTTGTTCTCATCTTGTTAGTTGCATTTGTTGGAGGCGGACGTCCGTGCTTCCCGAGCATATTCCCGAGCAGCTGTCTGCAGGGAAAGTGGGATTGCCACCCAGCGACGTCGGATACAACCGAAAAAAGTGCTACACACGCGGAGTCCCCCACTATACTGCCTTAAAGCGCCCGCTCATCACTATTGTGTGAGTAACGTTGCGGCCGCGGCGACGAGTCTTGCCCAAAGACGCAGCGTGCGTGGAGGCGCTGCCCGAATGCGTGTGGATGCACCCTCCCACCTCGTAAAGCGCCTACAGCTACTATCACCGTGGGCCGCTGCCGGCGGGCGGGAAGCCGACATAGCGCGGCGTTGCGAGCAGCGGCTGTGCGGTGGTGGTGTAATGGTGAGCATAGCTGCCTTCCAAGCAGTTGAACGGGGTTCGATTCCCAGCCACCGCAACGGGCGCAGATCTTTACGTATGAGTATGTGAGCCACGTGCTGTTACATTGACGTTTTCTTTCCGTCGTTGCTCCACGCAGGCCATCCTGTAGTATGTCCCGACTTTGCTCGGTTGACGATAATGATGACGCTTGGAATTCGCGCTTATCAAAAGGACAGGCGCTATAAACGGCTGTGAGAGGTGAGGTGTAGCGAGGTACCAAAACGACAGGCAAACTGCGATATTTTCTGCTCCTTCTTCTTAAACAAAAAAATGAAAAACGGACGCAGTCGGTAGGACTCGAACCAACGCTCCCAGAGGAATCTGATTTCTAGTCAGACGCCTTAACCACTTTTTTCTTTTTTTTTAGTTTTTTATTTTTTTTTATTTTGTCATTCAGTGCACTGCCATCTGTTAGATGCTGCTCGAGCTAGCTCTGCTCTCAGCAGCAAAGTTAAAAAAATGAATGCTTTCTGTGAGGGTCGAACTCATGACTCTAGTTTACGAGACCAGTGCTCTACCACTTTTATTTTTTCTAACGCTCTCCCAACTGAGCTATTTTTTTGTGTTCTTTTTTTATTTTTTTTTAGCTTTTCTATTTTAGTATTATTTTCCCAATTGGAGGCGTCAGGGGCAAGGCGGTCATGGGTCGAAACCCGAGGCCTGACCACGATGTCCCATTCTCCTCCTCTTGGATTCAGCCAACTAACGGTCTCTTGTTAGTTATTCATTTAATGTGTTACAGTGCGCTGCCACTGAAAAAAAAATCTCTCCTAGAAAATATAACATTTCTTCTTGAAACATTTTGTGTCCTTGACTGGCGTGGGTACATGTCCTTTGACGTGTCGGCGCGTCGCAATGATGTAAAAGTTGTGTTTTCGGAGAGGAAGTAAGCCAATGTAGAACGGCTCTCAGGTTGGAGGTACAGTGCAGATAAGAAAGTTTTGAAACAACTGTTTATACCTAGGCCGTCGTTGCAAATGATAATGGTGGTCCTGAAGATACAAAATGAAGGCGCTGAAATCTGCATGATGTTTTGTAACAATGTAGTATGCACAATGTCTAAGGAGCCAGGCGTAACTATTATTCTTCGCGGCGGGGAACAATCGCCAATCCGGGTGTATCACATCTTCCACAGTGATCGTATGTTCCGACGTCCTGTTAAGAATCGACAGCTTTTTCCTCGTCCAGTTGCAGATGCCGACATTCTCTCAGCAAACGAAGGTGTGAGCCAGGGTATCTATAAGCTGACAACGAGTACAGTATGGTGTAGGACGCAGTTTTATTTTATGCAGCTTTTCGCCTGTGATGATCTTTTCAGTGACAATATCATACCATACCGACGCTACGTCCAACGGCAGAATGGGGTTGCTGATGTTCGCCCATATACGGTGCCACGTTTTTTCCGGATGTTTTGTTTCGATCGGATTTCGGTGCTGCCGCTTCGTCAGTTGAGTGTAAAGGGTAGAGGTAGTAAAATGTTGGGGCGACTGAGGCAGGTAACTGATTTCCGTGTAATAGACGCGGACGTATCCCAACTGTTAATTAGTGCTCCCAACATGGATTGGCGGCCGCACATCCTGAGGTAGTAAAGAGGTGAAGAGGCTCTTCGATAGTCCATTGTGATTACTGCGAAGTAGTTAGGACGTTCTATTTATGAAGACTGCAAGACACTGTGAACGTACATCCTTGATGCCTAAACCGCCTGCGTGGCGAGCCAGTGTTAACGTTTGAAGTGGAGTTTTGAAGATATTGCCTCTCCAGATAAACCAATAGATGGCAACAAGCAGCTTGTGAGCGATGTCATCGGGTATTGGCAACACGGCGGCGATGTGATAGATTTTACTAAGAACATACACATTGATAAACTGGGCTCGTTGGAGACGGTTCAGAGATCTAGTCTTATGTTCCTGGAGCGTTGCTCGAACTGTGTTGAGTATAAGTTGCCAGTTCGTCTTGGTCATCTCACGCTGGTCCGGCAGCAGAGTCATTCCAAGTTGCTTAATCTTGTCAACACGTTGCAACCAAGATGATACCATATATTCATCAATTGAACCGAGAGGAAGAATTTTAGATTTATGGTTATTGATCAACGCACCGGAGGAATGCGTGTACTGTGTGGTCAGGCGGCGCACCGTTTCAATATCATCCGTCGTATTTACAATGACGCTAATGTCATCAGCATAAGCATGGCAAACCGTTTTGACATTAAAGACCGTGAGGCCGGCGAGTTGTTCATGCAGATTAAATAACAGCGGCTCAACCGCTATGGCAAACAACGACATCGAGAGAGGGCAGCCTTGGCGAACAGATTGTTTGATGGGCACACGAGTAGTGAGTTGACCATTAACCTTTATTCGCGAGGTTGTTCCAAAGATGCAGTGCTGTAAAAGCTGAAGGAACTGATGATTGAACCCCATTTTGTGCATTACGTTTGTTAAAAACTTGTGGCTAATCTTGTCAAAGGCCTTTTCAAAATCAAAAACCATAATCCCCAGTTGACATTTACAGAGCCAAGTTAAATGTAGGACGTCCCTGTAGGCACATAAAACAGTCGTCATAGACCGACCTGTGCCGACGCTCGTCTGGTACGGGCCGATAACTTTCGTGAGAATGGGTTTCAGCCTATGATTTAAAAGACGAGTCAAGATTTTAAAATCATTGTTCAACAATGTAATGGGTCGATAATCGTGCAAAGAACTGCTGTGCGCTTTTTTGGGAATCAATACGACCATGCCTTCAGTAAAGTCTATTGGAAAGGGGTCACCGTTCAGCAATTCATTGTACATAGTTGTTAATTCATCACCAATAATGTCCCAGAAGCGGATGTAAAATTCCACAGGGAGACCGTCTAATCCTGCCGCTTTGTGACGTGGTGATCCTGTTATGATAACCTTGAGGTCTTCATTCGTGACATTTTTCAGAAGGTCAACATTGTCGTCAGGAGTAACTGTCGTTGCAACGGGAGATAAAAGAATTTCTTCAATTGATGAGTCGATTTCCGGCTCTGCATAAAGATTCGTATAGTATGTGACAACATGATTTTTGATGTCGTTCTGCGTGTTGTACTCCCGTCCTCGGTCGTCTTGAAGATTGTGGAGTAGCTTCTGCTGTCCACGTTTAGCTTCCCGTATAACATGGAAAATTGGAGGCCTTTCCTGCACAATATCAGTCCCAGTCCGCGCTCTTACTTTAGGACCGTCCAGTGACCGCCGCACCAGAGTTGTAATTTTGGCTTTAATGCGTTTGATTTGAAGGTTGTGGCTGATGATCCGTGCGGGATCACCGTACAACTCGCGCAAGCATGAGAAATAAAACTGTAATGTGCGCTTCCTCCAGTATGCTGTGTCCCGGGCGTATTGGATCATACATTTCTTTAATTGTGGTTTTTACGAATTCAGTCCACCAAACTACACGTCGTGCGTATCGCGCTTGATTGCGCATACACTTGTCCCAAGTGCGGACGAGGGATTGTCGCAGTTCGACATCGTCGAGGAGAGAGAGATTTAGCTGCCATACACCGCGTCCCAAAAATGTTGTTTGCTTAGTAGAGTTGACTGTTATATGGAAGGTACAGTGATCAGAAAAGTTTACAGGCCATATCTCACAGTCAATTACATTGTGCAGGAATCCTTTGGTGACATATATTCTAATCGACTTGCTGAACTATGGCACACGTAGGTGTACGCCTGAGCATGTGGACGAAGATGGGTCCAGATATCTATCAGACCTAAACCATCGGTTAAAACTTTTAACTCTTCACAAAAATTAAAATTTGGGCACTGGTCCTCGCGGCGTAACACACAATTAAAATCCCCGCCTAAAATTATATTATGTCGGACGTTAGTGAAGAGGCGTACTACATCCTCTCTATAAAAGTCGCGTCTGTCGCGTCGACCGTCAGACCCAGTTGGGGCATAGATATTTACTAAAAGCAACCCGTTTAGTTTTGCCGCGATCCCGCGCCCAGTTTCTAGCAAGGTGTCTAATTCACACTGAATACCGGCTTTATACAGGATCGCTGTACCACATTCATCGCCTATGTTCACAATGGCTTCATAGCTGGGGATATCTTCGACCTTAGTGGAAACAACTTCTTGTAACATAGCTATGTCGACGTCTGCTGCGTACAAGTAATCACGTAAGCTCTTCCATTTAACGTCTGAGACGGTTCTATTGACATTAATGGTTGCAATTTTGTACGCTTGTGTCATCCCTGAGTCTACTAGTCTCATTCCACGTCCTCAGACCACGAAATGGTCGTCGCAGGTATTTCTGGGGCCGTCGTTTCCATTGGTTCACCTGTACGGGCATCGACATGCATAGAACCACCATCCTCTTGCGGCTTGGATGTACCGTTCCCGTCTGTGTTGGGCAACAACACTTCAGAGGAATTCTTCTTGAGGATTTTCTGGGTTCGCAACAGCTTACTTTCCAACTCGTCTAGTTCCTCTTGACTTTGTTTCCGAGCAGCACGTTTAGATCTGGCGGCCGGTTGTTTGAAACTGGATTTGCCAGCAGTTGTCGGGCCACCGACGGATGCGTTATCGACGCCGATGGCGGAGCCTGTCACCTTACCGGAAGGTGAACCAGAGAGCACAGTCGGTGTTTTCGTGGGAGTTGGAACTACAGACGTCAACTGCTGACGACTGTGGTGCGGAGCCGACGTTTTCTCCCCTTCAAGTCGCACCTGGTTGGCAGGTGGGAGGTCAGGTATGTTATCAGTCTGACGGTCATGTTGCTCGGCGATATTGTGACTATGATCGGCAGCGGAGGCCGCAGGCTGTACCTCGGTGGCGGTGTCGGCCGGGCCAGGTTCGGACGCGGCCGCCAGTGTGGTCGGCCGCTGTAAGACAGGCGAGTCTGCCAACGTCTGCGCGTACGTTAACTTATCTCCCGTCTCGGCGCCCTCCGCACCAAGGAGAGGTCGAAATTCGCGGCGAGGGGACTTAATACGTGGACATCCTGCCTTTATATGATCAGGGGACCCACAAATAATGCAAGTGCGTGGCTGTCCATCGTAAACAACTAAGGTCTTAAAGCCACGTACAGTTACAAAGGACGGGATATGGCGATGCAGATCAATCTTGACATTACGGACACCATTGTCGACATTGAAATGCCTGTTCCCCTGCCACTTCTCGTCATAGATATGAATGACTTTGCCATATGGTTCAAGCGTTCGCTTGATGTGCTCGAATTCCATTTCGAAAGGTAAGTTAAAGACGTGGACCGTTCTCAAACCGAAGCCAGCATAACTGATCCCCACTTTCAAAATTCGACTTTAGAGGTACGAAAATTAGAAGAACCTTCTGTTGTCGTCATAATCCTATGACACACGTCGTCATTTTTAAGACCAACGTACAGAGCGTTAGCGAGAAAATCATACTGCAAACCATTAACATCACCGTCTCGTAAACCTAATTGGTCGAAAAGCCAGTCGTCGATATCGAGTACAGTAGATCGTTCACAACCGAACGGGAACTCAACTTTAAGATTGCAATTGCGGTATCTAGCCTCCATTATAAGGCGCTTTTATCGTTACTTACAAACACTGAGAAGTTGTAAACAGCAGCAAGCACGAGCGCGGCGAGGACTGCAACCCGTACACAACACACACGTTCGACCGCGACGGCATCTCGGCCGCGACTGATGACTGAGCTATACCCCCTTTCACGGTCTTACTATTCCCATAACTTAAGGAAAAATATTATTCTTTGCCCGGCTAAAGACGTCTAATCGAGCAAACTATCACGTAATCATTCTCTCTCAGTTATATATTAGCGTTAAACGATATAAATATCAAAAATACTAGACACTTCGCGCCTGGAGAAAGTGCGAGTCGGCGCCTTCACCTTAATGTCAGAATGCGAAAATTGCACTAGTAGCTTTTTTCAAGCAAGTTCTGTTCGTCCGTTCTCTGTAATCGTTTGGTATCTGATTAAACTGACATACTCGCCTATGGCTTTCGTAAACGAATATTTCATTGTGACCCCGACGTGATTTGAACACGCAACCTTCTGATCTGGAGTCAGACGCGCTACCGTTGCGCCACGGAGTTGACGCTGCTTAGGTCTTGTCATGAATAGGTTCCGCGAACACTTACTGTACCGTTCAAACCTAAGAAATAATGACAGTAGGATCCAGGAGAGACTCGTCCCTGATGTAGTTGCTCTGGCGGGGGTGTAACTCAGTTGTAGAGTGTCTGCTTCGCATGCAGAAAGTCCTGGGTTCAAATCCCAGCTCCTCCAATTTTTGTTTCTCCGTGCAGCAGTACATGAAAACTTTTGCCTAACACCATATTCTACAAAATTCAGTGTACAAGATTCTTCCCCCAAGCAAGTGGATTTCGTACAGTTCGACCTCATGGCGGGAGGACGATGACCTGCAAGACCCTGGGCTGCGATCCTCCCATTGAAATTGTGAGTAGGCTGTTTATGTTTTCTTATTGGCAACGTTACGTAGCGCTCTGTATGAAAATCACTGGCTGTGCTGTGTGCAGTCTGTGGCTAGTTTGCATTGTTGTCTGCCATTGTAGTGTTGGGCAGCGGCAGCTGGATGTGAACAGCGCGTAGCGTTGCGGAGTTGGAGGTGAGCCGCCAGCAGTGGTGGATGTGGGGAGAGAGATGGCGGAGTTTTGAAATTTGTTGGACTGGATGTCATGAACTGCTATATATATTATGACTATTGAGGTAAATACATTGTTTGTTCTCTACAAAAATCTTTCATTTGCTAACTATGCCTATCAGTAGTTAGTGCCTTCTGTAGTTTGAATCTTTTATTTAGATGGCAGTAGTGGTGCTCGCTGTATTGCAGTAGTTCGAGTAATGAAGATTTTTGTGAGGTAAGTGATTTGTGAAACGTTAGTCAGGGCCATTCTTTTGTAGGGATGTTTGAAAGTCAGATTGCGTTGCACTAAAAATATTGTGTGTCAGTTTAATCACAGTCATGTATAATTGTTCAAAGGGGACGCTTCATATGTCGACCCTTAGCCAAGGATATCTCACTGGAATCTTCGGATTTTTTCTTGTAGTTTGTGTAATTAGTGTAGCTTTTGTTTATTGCTAGCGCGTAATTATAGAGAGAATTTCCTTTGTATTTGTAGTTTTTCATTGTTGTACACAGTTGTGGCATGCATTTAGATTTGCACCCCGTATTTCGCAGCTGCGCCTGCAATTAACTAGATATTATTTTCAGTGCTATGTTAATGTGTTCTCTTATTTTTGCTATTCAAATTGTGCTTTTCTGTGTTGTCGTGTGAAATATTGTGACAATAATGGCGTGTGAAAAACGTAACACTAGGCTCCAAAGTAAACTGATAAATAATAGTGACGAAGAGCGTAGCTTATCAGCACCACTGTGTAGTGAATTAAGACATTCGAAGTAGTAATTTGGTAATTGTGCATAGGGAAATGGAGCGGGCGGCAAATAATGGTGTAGACAGTGAACCAGGTAGTGAACAGGGAAGTATTATCGATCGATCGGTCGGCAACAGCTCGCCTCAGGAATCCGAAATGACAGAACACAATACTGCAAATATTGTAGACTTAGGTTTTGGGTCCTCACCGTTTTCTCAAATGAGTCAAGACACATTTTCTGCTTGTCAAAATGTGAATGTTGCCGGTGAAAATGCACTGCCAAAAAGCATAGAGAAACAGATTCCAGACACTAATTCATTATTATTGCAATTAATGCAACAAATGGAACAAAATCAGAGACAAATGGGACAAAATCTTCAAAAGTTAGACACAATGGAACAACACCAGAGACAAACACAGCAACAGTTAGACACAATGGAACAAAATCTTCAAAAGTTAGACACCACACTTGAACAAACACGTGAAGATTTAACTACTGAGTTACATAACATTGAATCGAAATGTCAAAAAGTCTGTAATGACGTAAAAACACAAATTTGCGAGTATTTTCAACCTATTTTTTCATGGCATGAAAATGCATTACAGAATCACGAAGCAGCCATAAAAGAACTTCAAACCATTGTTCATGAAAATCATGAGACCTTGTGGGCTAAAATTGACTCAGTTGCATCTACCGATTCGGTTACGCAACTTGCAAAAACTCAGGAAAACTTAAAGGACACAGTAGATTCCATTTCAACACAAATGGACACTCTGAAACTTGGTTCAGAAAAACACACTGAGGAAATGTGTTCACTATCGGAGAAAGTAGCAGAACTTTCAGATCAGGTCACTAACTTATCTACAAAGGTAGATGATGATCTGAATGACACAAGACCTGTAGCCTTCACTGACACAGAAGACTATGAACAAATTAGAAAATTCAAACAAAATCAAAATCAAATCAATACACAGTACAAGATCAGTTGACGCAGGTAATACAAGAAAGAATTACATATTTCAGAGGACACTCGCGCTCCAGTACGGGAAGAGGGACATAGAAATACGGAACAACCACAAAATAATAACACAGGACACTTCGGAAATTATGAAAGAAATTCGCAAGGTGCACCGAATTTTTAGATGGAACCGCCGACACGACGTAACAATGACCGATATGCTACTCGCCGACACGATGATTTCGACTATAAGCTGTTCATTACTACACGTAAATTCAAAACATTTAAGAATTCTGGCAACGACATTCATCCACAAGCATGGCTTCATCAATTTTCTCATTGTTTTCCTCCCAACTGGTCATTGGATCACAGGTTAGAATTTATGTGTGGCTACTTGGAGAATGAACCAGCTGTAAGAATGCGATCGGTCATTCACGATTGTCACAGTGAAGGAGAATTTTATCATGCCTTCCTCTCAGCGTATTGGTCTCAAGCTACACAAGACCGAGTAAAACATAGCATCATAATGATGAAACGTTTCGAACAATTTGAATTTTCCAGTCTTATGAAATATTTTGAAGACATGTTGCATAAGAATCAGTATCTTTCAAACCCATACAGCCCCTCAGAACTCATCCGCATTTGCTTAATCAAACTGCCTGAACATTTACGACATATTATTTTAGCAGGACGTTGCAAAGACGACACTGACGTTTTTCAGGGACTGTTACAACAACTGGAAATTGACACTGACAATCGCGGAACACGAAAACAGGAGCACAACAATTACAGGTCACATCTGTCACAATTCCGCGATGACAGAAATAATACACGACAAGGCTATTCTTATAACGTAAATCGTGACCAAAACAGACACCACCCATATGATAACCGTTGGCAGAGTAGTAATAATTACAGGAAAGATCACCTCTCCGCAGTAATGACTATCACAGAGACAATCAGAGAAACAGACAATATGGGAACCAAAATAATTATTATTACGGGAGACAGAATAACTTTAGACACAACGGTCCAGCGCGCAGTTACGATTCAGGGAGAAATTCCTCACCACTTAACCGACAAGAAAAAACTACAGTAACTACCGACATGACGACAGACGATGTGATCGTAACGACAGACCTGAATTGCATCAGAACTGGCGGGATTTAAACAGGGCAAGGCCCTCTCGTCACGGTGAATTTGTAGAAGTTAGGTCTCCAAATCCCAATAACGACGCGCGCCAACAAAGGAACAGACAATGACTCGCACCGCAGGCTGTCGCGTGCGCCAGCTGGCTCAGAGAAAAATAACATAGACGCTAACCTTGAGAAAAATTCCAGTATTCTTTACCGACGTATACCACATGAGAATTGCGTTAAAGTTGAAACTCTGCGTACTAGGAAGAGTAAAGGTTTACACCACATTTCACATGTAAAACCGTTTATTGAAAGATAAGCTGCATCTTAACTTTGTCTTTGCCATAAAACGTTTCACTTCACGTTACTAGTATACTTAAGAAACTGTTAACATGCAACAATGTTTGAAGTTAAATATCCAGTCAAGAACCAAGAGAACTTATTTCAACAGAAATTATGAATGCATTGTTATAGTGAACAAATGACACAATGTTGTTATTTGTACATTCTTGCTTGTTAGTTGCACGATTACGTAACAACTATAAGACTCACATACTTAGAACATATACTGGTACTGCTAATGAGATTTTAATGCACCATTTTGGTTTACTTGAAAATACATTCTGGATTTAAAGTACTTTCTGTGAGATACCAGATGAGACAGTGGTTAGTTTATGTGACAGCTACACAATTTTATCACGACGCTACTAATGAGTGACAATTTACAATGTTGCTTTTGCGGTGTTTCTGTTTCATATCTGCACAGTTTTTCTGTATTATTCTGGAAAGTAAAACATGTGTTAGTAGTAACTTTTGTGTTATAGTACAATGATACAGCCTTTTCCATAGCAGAACAATACATTACAGCACAGTAATTTCTTCATCACAACAATAAGCGTAATAACTAAGATATCTATACGCAAAGCATTTCACTTTTGTTTATCATGAGGTAAGTACATTGACTTCTGCAGAACTTAGCTTTTGGAGGACAATAACTACGACACTTCCACAGAGATTATCTTACAACAAGATGCACAGTTTAACGCTACAGTACACGTATTTGAGTGATTAATTTTATACTTAAAACATTTATTTTTAAAGATATTTGAAGTACAATGACACAAAGGTTTTCCATTATACATTTCATTCCATTGCTGTACTCTGTAACACCTGAGGGTATAATTACATTAATCCTCAGGGGGGTACACGCTTACTTTGTGTACCATGTGTTTGGCAACCACAAGGAGCCCTAGCTAATATGGTATTTGCTTATACAACTTTACACATCGGTACCATATTTCTCCAACACAGAATTACACAGCCACCTGATTATTTAACAGAGAAACAAACATTTTTTTTACTACATCAGTGTCACATGTTTATGCAATTACACAGTTGGGTAACTTTACACTTACGAAATTGTATTTTGTCTGTACTTTGTGAACGGTTCATATTTTTTTGGACCCATTGTGATATTCTGAGAGCTTTGAATGATATATTTGGTATGGGATCACGATTTTTAAAGTACGTTTGAGGTAGATGACGCTATTTAAATGAGCAGAGAATTTTTTTAGGTTTTGAAATTATTGTAGGAAGCTACGACATTTTTGAGATTTGACTGAGGTGTTATGATGTTATTATTACGACGACGATGTGTATTATGCTGTTGAGGAATCTTTATTATGATATACATATTCATCAACACGTCTTCAACAATTCATCATAATAAATACATATGTGTAATAAGGTAAGGAATAAGGAGTAGTGGTTAGGGACTCTGACTTGTGAAAAAGGATGTTGGAAACCGAGAATCGTACTTTAAAGAGTTATGAAATGTGTGTAAATGCGTGAATGTATCACAATGCAGGTGAAAATTTTTTGGACACTGTTATATTCATAAGATTTTGTTTCTACACAGTTGCAACGCAAATTCTCGACCTGTGAAATTTTTTATATGAGACTGTCACTGTAATGCAAACTGGTGTCGTAAATATTTCCGTAAGAAAGTTAAGTGACCACCTTCACGTAATGCGTCGTGGGCACCCAGCTGTGCGACAGATGCCCAGAAAAAAAGCCATTAGAGTGTGCCTTTCAGAGGCACAGGTGGAAAAAAAAGGGGCCATTATCCGCACTATTGACATTTCTTTGTAGAAAGCATCGCAAATACGACATGCTCATTAGTTGGAAACATTATCGTACTTTGTGCTACTTACTTAAATGCTTATGAATTGATGGGAAACATTCCTACATCTTCACACCTGATTATGACAAGCATCTTTCTACGAGAGTTGAGAGAATTTCTACTATCTTATGAAATGTCACATGACTATTGAATGATATTTTTATGCTTTGCTTTTCATAGTTGCTTATTTCATTTGATATCTAGTTTCCAGCTGTGTTGCAGCATTAGTTTTATAAAATAAACTTAGATGCATTTGCTAATGTGAACACTTTCTGTCAACAGATCTATTAAATAATTATTTTATGATCCACATTCTTCAAAAAAGGAGCTCTTGGAATGGAGAGAACAATAATAAGGGACTAATAACAGTAACTGCATATATAATTTTCTTTTCAACTACTTGGTAATTTTCTTGTAGAATACCTTCTTGTGGTGCACCACTTTAATTACATAGACATTAAGATGTGAATAGACATTTCCCTTATCTGCATTGTTGTCTTTAGTGTACTTATTTTTCTGCTTGAGCTTTGTCATGCTTAGGTATAAGTTATAGCATTTACTGCTGCTGTTTGCCAAGCATAGTGCTACTAAATTTCAATTTGTATTACTCTGTTAAGCTAGTTTTACTACTGATTTATTTTTCTTGTTGCTGCACATTGGCTCATATTAGTTGTAATGTTGCATTGCTTGGTCATTTAGATTTACTGTAGCTTGCTTTGCAATTTTCCATTTTTTTTTGTCATTGCTGTTTGTGTTAATTGTTTTGTGCTGCTGCATTGCCTCGTCCCTTAGTTTAGCATCTGAGCTCAGTAGATTTAAGTTAGCTTAAGAGGGGGTAGACTATATAAGAAACTAACTATGATGAATTGGAAGAAATGCATTGAGAAGCTATAAGAAAATGGTGTGGCCAAAAAAAAAAAGAATTTTGAAAGAGTATATGAACAAAAAAAGTAGGGTTTAGGGACAACAGGTGTAGGTAGGATTTTCTTGGAAATAAATGTTGAGGTAAGATAATGGTAAATAAATAATGACATAAGAAATGTGTGAACAGAATACAGAAAGCATGCTTGGATAGAATTTTTTGGCTGGAGCAAATGTCGAAATAAGAGGAACGATCTATGGAATGAAGTTTTGGGTTGGACTGCAGTACCAAATGTTACACTGAAAACAAACCCTGCCCTTTCCTTTTCTGTTATCCCACTATGTGTTTGTGTACCCTTGTGTATTTGTTTTTTTCCTGTCTCTGTGTAGTTTCATAGAATTTTTTCTTCTTCTAATACTAAGCTACATCCACTATGGTGAGGAATACTGTTATCCTCAAATATAATTGGCATTAATAATATGTTATTTACCTTGTAAATATGCTTAGACATTATTTATTCTGTTTTGTTTTAATGCTCATGTGTAAAGTTGATGTTTCAAAAGTTATTCTGATCTTTTATGTATTTACTTATGTCATAATTCCTGTAACATTGATGTATATGTTTATTTCTATTCTTTTGTAAAGCCTGTATTACTACAAAAGTTATCTGTATTGTTATGTTTTTAATGAAGTATTTTGTACCTTTGTAATTGTATTCTTATGTTGTAAATTTATAATAATATTGACACCAGTTCATCAAATTAAGTAACTTGTAAGTTACATTTCACTGCACGCGTTTCTGTTGATCATACTATATGGACAATTATGTGAGAAATAGGGACTGTTAGTGTCTGCACGAGTGTTGATAATTCAGCAAGGGACTGGATAACAGCACTGCTGGTTCTAAGGACAATTCCAAAAACTTTGTGAGTGTACAAGTGGTGGTTTATGGACTTGCTATATTCTCCGCAAGACTCTTCGATGGTGAATGTGCACCTGCACAGTCGCAACAGATGGCTGCTGGCTGTCTCTACATGGACTACAGTGGGTCTGCATCTTTGATGACTCACCAATATCATTATTTCTACAAGGACTGCAGTGGGTTTGCACCTCTGCTGGCCCACCAATACCACAATCTCTACCAGGACTACAGTGGAACTGCACCTCTGGTAGCCCACCAATACCGTAATCTCTACCAGGACTACAGTGGGTCTACTCTGTGATGACCTACCTACCAATATTCTACAAAACTGCGACTGACTCTGCTGTGGGTTTGCTCTGTTGTGGCCCATTACCTGTCTGCATGTCAAAAGTCAGCACTGTCTTTCCGTTGGAAGGACAACACTACTTCTTTAAGACTGCATGGAAATCCACTACTTCTGAGTGCAATTTCTTTTACTAATGAGACTTTGTGAAAAAAAAACTGTAATTACTATTATGATGAATGATGAGGACTATCTTTATGGACTGTGAGAAAATTTTACCTTTTGACCAGCATTGTATCAATAAGTGTGTGCATTTGATTTCTTTGTTATTGTAATTACGATTATGCAAAATTTTATCAAATCATTATTGGCCACTGCCCAAAACAATTTGTAAAATTTTTTGTGGGGAGCATGGGGGCTATGTATGTAGGCTGTTTATGTTTTCTTATTGGCAACGTTACATAGCGCTCTGTATGAAAATCACTGGCTGTGCTGTGTGCAGTCTGTGGCTAGTTTGCATTGTTGTCTGCCATTGTAGTGTTGGGCAGCGGCAGCTGGATGTGAAAAGCGCGTAGCGTTGCGCAGTTGGAGGTGAGCCGCCAGCAGTGGTGGATGTGGGGAGAGAGATGGCGGAGTTTTGAAATTTGTTAGACTGGATGTCATGAACTGCTATATATATTATGACTATTAACGTAAATACATTGTTTGTTCTCTAAAAAATCTTTCATTTGCTAACTATGCCTATCAGTAGTTAGTGCCTTCCGTAGTTTGAATCTTTTATTTAGCTGGCAGTAGGGGCGCTCGCTGTATTGCAGTAGTTCGAGTAATGAAGATTTTTGTGAGGTAAGTGATTTGTGAAAGGTATAGGTTAATGTTAGTCAGGGCCATTCTTTTGTAGGGATTTTTGAAAGTCAGATTGCGTTGCGCTAAAAATATTGTGTGTCAGTTTAAGCACAGTGATGTATAATTGTTCAAAGGGGATGTTTCAAAATGTTGCTCCAAAGCCTTCGGTATGGCGTGCGGAGTGCATCTCAAACATGTATTTGCAACTCACCGCGACAATCGTCTTTTGTTTTTTCGAAATACTGAAAAATGAAGGGGGCACCCGGGATTGAACCGGGGACCTCTCGATCTGCAGTGGAATGCTCTACGAGTTAGCTACACCCCTTTCACGACCCTCCTACTCCCATAACTTAAGGATAAATATTATACTTTGCCTGGCTAAAGACGTCTAATCGAGCAAAATATCGCGTAATCATTATCTCTCAGTTATATATTAGCGTTAAACGATATAAATATCAAAAATACTAGACACTTCGCGCCTGCAGAAAGAGCGGGTCGGCGCCCTCACCTTAATGTCAGAATGCGAAAATTGCACTAGTAGCTTTTTTCAAGCAAGTTCTGTTCGTCCGTTCTCTGTAATCGTTTGGTATCTGATTAAACTGACATACTCGCCTATGGCTTTCGTAAACGACAATTTCATTGTGACCCCGACGTGATTTGAACACGCAACCTTCTGATCTGGAGTCAGACGCGCTACCGTTGCGCCACGGAGTCGACGCTGCTTAGGTCTTGTCATGAATAGGTTCCTCGAACACTTACTGTACCGTTCAAACCTAAGAAATAATGACAGTAGGATCCAGGAGAGACTCGTCCCAGATGTAGTTGCTCTGGCGGGGGTGTAACTCAGTGTTACAATCGTGCTCAGGCACTCGGCCAGTGCATATCGCGCGGTGACGGGCGGTAGCACGGGCCAGTGTTTACGTCGCGAGCAGTGCTGCGGTGGAGAGCTGAGCATCGTGTGCGAGCGCTGTTTACGTTTGTTTCTGTACCACTGTTGTAAGTAAGATGTCTACAATTAACAGAGCGAACAGCGTTCAGTGTGTTTTCGATCGTGCTGCCTTGCGACCGACGGCTTTTGAAATCCATGAGTGGATTTTTGAGGATCTGAAATTGCCGGAAGATATAGTCGACACGTTCCAGTTGGACTTTGTGCAGTACTCGTCATTTATCAAATTTATTTCTAGTGACACTTATGAGAAATTCATTGAGGAGCATGCTGGTGTGAGACCATTTCGTCGTAATGATGGCAGTATTAGTAACGTCCAAATCGTGCCTTCGGGATACGGAGTGAGAACCGTCAGGGTATTTAATGTGCCACCCGGATGCCCTTGTGATCTGATTGCACGTTCTCTGTCACTGTACGGCGCTGTTTTGTCAGTTACCAATGAAAAATGGTCGAGTGCATATCGCTACCAAGTTAACAGCGGGGTGCGAAGTGTACGTGTCGACTTGAAAAAGCATATACCTTCGTATGTTGCCATTGGCGGCTGTCGTGCACAGGTAACTTACATTGGACAACCCCCTACCTGTTCCATCTGCCATTCAACGGAACATCTGCGGATGAACTGTACACGTCGACGTCCATTTCAACTTCCACGGGAACATCCTGCAGACGCTAGTGAAAAGCTTGTTCCGCTATTGAGTAAGGTAGTCGCGGGGACGGTACCTCCACGTCGGCAGCCGGAACGTGTTAGCGATGCGGAGATGCCAGTTCAGGTGGAATGCAGTGCCAAAGACATTCGCGGTAGGACGGACGTCGATCCGGCACCGTCATCCTCACCGGGGCAGTTACCGCTGGATACCAACGATGCGCCAGCCACCTCTGAAACTAAGCCGTCTGAGATACAGGAGCGGGTGCAGATCAGTTTGCCTGAACCACCCATATCGGTAGAGACTGCAGCAGAAACGAAGAAAGGCCGTCGAAGGAGAAGCAAAGGGAATAGTAGCAAAGAGGAAAAGTCGGATGATTTGAGACCCGTACACGTGTCAGAAAGTGGCAGCGAGTCTGAACCTCAGTCTTCTTGCTCCGTGCGCTGCGAGGACACAGCGAGGCAAGAACGCATTCGAGAACAAACAAAACACCTGAAGGCACTACTGAGCGCTGAGAGGGAACAGAGCACTGTAACGGCTAAGAGGAAGAGCGAACAGAGTAGCGCGCAGCTGCAGCAGCGCTCCCGCAGGAACTCGCTGACGTCAGTCGCAGCCCCGCGTGGTGGCCAGCGGACGCGACCACGCTGACAGACTCAGCCGGCGGTGGCGGGCAGGGCGGCGCGCGCACCGCGCAGCACCCCGACAGCAATGAGCCGTGGTGGCGGCAGGACGAGGAGATGCAGCAGTAGCTGCTCTCGCGCATGACCATCGCGCTGCGACATTTCCACTCTCTGACCCGTTATTGGTTTTGACATTTCGTTTCGTACTCCAGACGTTCCCAACGAGTTTGATTCAAAGCCGTCGAGAAGGACGATCCAACACAGAGCTCATTGTCCTCTGAACCATCATGTGCGATAGCCAAACCTACAACGTTACCACACTTAACGTCAATAGAATTCAAAGTGCGGTGAAACTCCGTTCGCTAACTGATTTCTTGTATGGTACCAGCGTTGACATTGCCCTCCTACAGGAGGTAGTCACAGTCTTAGAAGTGCCCGGTTACGTTCTCATTGATAACATCAATCTCCAGGATGCTGTAGGCACTGCCATACTTCTGCGCGACGGTATACCATTTGCGGATGTGCAGCGGCTGCCTAGTGGTCGTGGCATTTCTCTTCGAGTGAATGGTGTGCAGATTGTTAACGTGTACGCCCCCTCAGGTAGCACTCATAAGAGAGATCGCTCAACATTTTATAAAAACGAGGTTCCCATTCTTCTTAGCGCTTATCGTGCACATCTCATCCTCGGTGGTGACTTCAATTGTGTGCTCAACGATAGAGACCAAACTCCTAACACGAACAGATGTATCGAACTTGAACATTTAATTCATGGCATGCGTCTTCACGATACATGGCAACAACTGCACGGTGAACGGGTAGCGTACACCTACGTAACCAGTCATTCTGCCAGTCGGCTGGATAGGATCTATGTGTCCGAGGCCCTCCAGCGACACGCTGTGAACTGTGACATAGCTCCTGTCAACATCTCCGACCATTGTGCGTATCAGTGTTACCTTAACCTACACCGCCAGCAAATATACCGCGGGAAAGGCTACTGGAAATTGAATGTCAGCCTTCTGCAGGATGCCCAACTTGAAGAGGAGGTGAACATAACGTGGCACCAGCTCCAGCGGCAACGACGTCGTTACGATAGCGCTCTCCAGTGGTGGACTCAGTGTGCTAAGCCTAAATTACGCCTCACCCTCATGAGTTACGCCCGACAAAAAAGCTTTTGGCAGAAACAGGCTATTGAGTTTTATTATCGCTGTTTGAGAGAACTGTACAGTCGCGCTACCAATCCTTCTCGCGATATCGACATAAAGATCAAACGATATAAAGCGAAAATCACGGCGATACAACGCCAACGAATGCAAGGCATCATCGTGCGAGCCCACCCCAAGGACGTTGCCGCCGAAGAACGGGCCCCTCTGTACCACATCCTGAGAACGACGAAACGGTGTAAAGCCATGTTGATTGAAGCCGTCGTTGATGACGCTGAGGATACCATCACGAAGCAACGTGACATCATCTCGCACGTCTACGACTATTATAGTCAATTTTACAAGAAGCAAGCCGTTGATGAAAACTCGTGCGACGATTTTCTTAGGACGTTGAGCTGTCGCTTGTCACAACAGGATAATGAAAATCTGGAATCTCTTTTCACAGAGGACGAAATCCGACTGGCGGTCCAAAGTGCAAAGAAAGGGAAGTCACCAGGACCAGACGGTCTCAGCGCTGAGTTTTACCAGCGTTACTGGAACCTCCTCGGTCCGACACTCCTCGAGATAGCGAATGAACTCTGGCACCTGGAAGTTATACCCAAGGCATTTACGGAAGGTATCATCCTGCCCTCACCGAAAAAAGGGAACAGCAGGAAGGTCGAAAACATGCGACCCATCACACTCCTGAATGCCGATTTCAAAATCATCACCAGATCGATTAAGCTAAGGATGCAAACCGTTATGTACAAGGTTTTGGGCAGTTACCAGTACAGTGCAGTGCAAGGCCGAAGTGCAATTTCAGCAGCGTGCGATTTGAGGGACATCATCTGTTCGTATGCTGTAACCAAAGGACAGGGCGCTCTGATCTTTATAGATTTTGAGAAGGCTTATGACCGTGTACGTCATGACTTCCTCTTTAAAAGCATGAAGAAACTAGGATTTGGACTTCATCTCATAGAATTAATTCGCAAACTTACTACAAACGCCTCCTCACGGATTATCATTAATGGCCATTTTACAAAAGAAGTTTCCATTGAGCAATCCGTCCGCCAAGGATGCCCTCTGTCAATGATCTTGTACGCCATTGCAGTGGATCCGCTACTGAACAACTTGGCGCATAGCGGGATCGGACTTAGCGTAGAGTCTGTCACTATCCCACGCATTGCGTATGCTGACGATATATGCGTAACTGTGTCATCATCGCAACAACTTCTGTCAGCGGAAACTCTTTTACAAACATTCACGTTTCTTTCAGGAGCAATACTCAATGGAACTAAAACCACAGCTTTGCAGATCGGTGGCGGTATCGGAGACAATCCCATGTTACCTGGTGCAAGGTCAAGGATTCTCACACAACCCTCGGTGTTACTTTTGAGGCCAAACCAGACAAATTCCTGACGAAGAACTGGTCACACATACTTAATAAATTACGTGCTGCTTTGATACTTCGCTCCGACCGTGACTTGAACATACTACAGAAAGTTAAGACCATCGAGATCGCCATCACGAGCAAGATGACTTATTTGGCGCAAATTCTTCCAATCTCCGACCATCTAGCCAAGAGTATACAACAAGCGTTATGTTGGTTTCTTTTTAGGGGGCACATTTTCAAAGTTCAATTCGATACCATAACCTTACCTGCGTTCAAAGGTGGCCTTAACCTCATTAAAGTACACAAAAATGTGTCACCCTGCTCCTAAATCGCATCAGGAAGGAGTTCCGTACCCGGAGGCCCAGTATCATCACAAACATTCAGCGGTGGAAGCCTCATAGCTTTGACCCACCCGTTAACATCGCCGGCATTCCACTTTCTTACCGACATGTGCGACTGTACTACATGGAAATGAGCTACATTCGACACAACATCGTCGATAACGGAAGCCTGACGAACAGGAAGCTATAGGGCTTCTCACGACAACAAACCACAGGAATCGTCTCGAAGAAAAACATCCACATACACATTGGAGTATAGTATGGCGGAATGTGCACAGCGACGTGTTACCGTCATGCGTCATAGCCGACTGGTATCTAACAGTCAACGATACAGTAGCAACGAATGAAAAGCTACATAAAATTGGCCTTCATCCAACGCCCAACTGTGACGCATGCGGAAGGGTCGATACGCTTTTTCATAGGTTCACGTGCGGACATGCAGAAGAAATTACTACATTTCTTCGTCAACGATTGTCGGTGATAGACCGTACGACACCCTGTGGTGTAGATCTTTTAGAGATCATTCAGCCACAAAAACTGAGATATCCACGAGCCAAAAACAACGCTGCAACGTGGATCATGGGCCACACAGCATCGTTTATTATGCAGAATAGGCATGCTACTTTCCTCGACTATTATTCTTACATAGAAATTGAACACTTTAAAATGAGCCAACATTGTGACTACAGGAGGATATTTGGAAATATGCTGAACATCATAATTAACGGTTAAATGCTTCAAATACAATATTTCGGATCGCAGAGGTTGCCAGTGACCTGTATGTATGAATCCCATTTGCTTCCTGGGACTTTAGTACTTGTCGGAAATTTACGATACTATTCAGATGTTCACCAATGCAGAAGGCATTTTTTCTTTTCCCTTTTTCGTTTTCACATTTCCCTTCTCTCGCAGAGCAGCGGAGCAACTTTCCTTCACTTATGAAGTGATAGTCCTTTGTGCACCAGAAAAATTTCTGTTTACTACTTGGCCCAAAAAAAAAAAATAAATAAATACATAAATAAAATAAAATAAAAATAAATAAAAATAAAAAAAAAAACTTCAAGAAGACATTTCATTTCTTATATTGCGCTACGGCGGCCTAGCAGTGATGTACACTTTGTTCATTCTATTCTTATTACAAATTGGAGCAAATGTTACAAAAAAAAAAAAAAGGCTCAGACGGATAGGGCGTCTGTCATGTAAGCAGGAGAGCTCGGGTTCGTGTCCCAGTTGGCGCAAAAAAAAAAAAAAGTGTATGATTCCTGCTTTGGTGCAGGAGGTCCCGGGTTCAAATCCCGGACGAGTCCTACCGTTTTGACCGTGCTGAAGAGTAGGTGGAGCTCACCCACGATTGAAGCTCTGCAATGAAGAATAGATGCCTGCAGCAGCACGCTTTGTGTAGCACATTATATAAAAAAAAGTGGTCTAGAAAAAAAATAAAAAAATAAAAAAAAGTGGTAGAGTGTCTGCTTCGCATGCAGAAAGTCCTGGGTTCAAATCCCAGCTCCTCCAATTTTTGTTTCTCCGTGCAGCAGTACATGAAAACTTTTGCCTATCACCATATTCTACAAAATCCAGTGTACAAGATTCTTCCCCCAAGCAAGTGGATTTCGTACAGTTCGACCTCATGGCGGGAGGACGATGACCTGCAAGACCCTGGGCTGCCATCCTCCCATTGAAATGTTGCTCCAAAGCCTTCGGTATGGCGTGCGGAGTGCATCTCAAACATGTATTTGCAACTCACCGCGACAATCGTCTTTTGTTTTTTCGAGATACTGAAAAATGAAGTGGGCACCCGGGATTGAACCGGGGACCTCTCGATCTGCAGTCGAATGCTCTACGACTGAGCTATACCCCCTTTCACGATCTTCCTATTCCCATAACTTAAGGAAAAATATTACACTCTGCCTGGCTAAAGACGTCTAATCGAGCAAAATATCGCGTAATCATTATCTCTCAGTTATATATTAGCGTTAAACGATATAAATATCAAAAATACTAGACACTTCGCGCCTGGAGAAAGTGCGAGTCGGCGCCTTCACCTTAATCTCAGAATGCGAAAATTGCACTAGTAGCTTTTTTCAAGCAAGTTATGTTCGTCCGTTCTCTGTAATCGTTTGGTATCTGATTAAACTGACATACTCGCCTATGGCTTTCGTAAACGAAAATTTCATTGTGACCCCGACGTGATTTGAACACGCAACCTTCTGATCTGGAGTCAGACGCGCTACCGTTGCGCCACGGAGTCGACGCTGCTTAGGTCTTGTCATGAATAGGTTCCTCGAACACTTACTGTACCGTTCAAACCTAAGAAATAATGACAGTAGTATCCAGGAGAGACTCGTCCCAGATGTACTTGCTCTGGCGGGGGTGTAACTCAGTGGCAGTCAGCCAGCGGACGCGGTTGAGGTCGGACGTGCTGTGCTGCGCGCCGCGCCGTCGCTGTTTACGTGTGGTGAGTTCGCTGCGCTTGCTTCGGTGTCTACGAGTGTTTTGGTGTGATCTGAAAATGAACTCGATTTCGTGATGTCTCAACCGAGTAGGAAAGATACACTAAAGTTTACTTTTGACAGGAACTTTGTCCGACCTAAATCTTTTGAAATTGAGCAATGGTTAGAAGATGAAGTAAAGATAGGACTTGAGGATATAATCGGGATACATCTTTCGATTGTCAGTAGCACCGTTTTCGTTAAATTAGCTCGATCAGACATGTGTGAGAAAATAGTTGAATCTTGTGGTGGTATTCTAAAGTTTAAACACAGCGATGGAAATGTGGGGGAAGTTGCAGTTTCGCATGCCGGCCTAGGAATACGGACTGTTCGAATTTTTGAACTTCCATTTGAAATAACCAGTGAACAGATCAACGCAGTGCTCTGTCCGTACGGTAAAATCATAAGCAATATTGCGGAACGTTGGTCTAGTGCACATAAATTCCCGGTTCTTAATGGGGTGCGGCAATTGAAAATCGAGCTGCAGAAGCACATCCCGTCTTATGTTAACGTATGCGGGTATCGTGCGATAGTAATGTACGATTATCAGCCTCGAACGTGTGCCGCATGCAACTCGACAGGTCACGTGCGTGCAGAATGCATTCAGAGGCGAGTGGCGCAGCTGCCTGCCGGCGAGGCTGCCAGGCCCCCCGCGATGACAACACTGCCTGTGACGTACGTCGCCGTAGCGCGTGGGCTTTCCGGCTACATCCACGGTCACCGAAGTCCGTGAAAATACTGTAGTGCCTGCGACAGTGACGCGTATGGAGACTGTTGCAACGCCGGAAGAGACCCCACCTAAACCCGTAGAAATATCACCGTCCGTCGTAGTCACAGAAGAACACGCATCCGACATGCAAACGTTTGCGTCCCCATCGGCCGCTGGTACTCCACGGGGGGAATCTCCAGCAGGTTACGATCCAAGCCCACAAAATCGTACGTCTCCCAGAACAACTAAAAAACGGAGAGTTGCCCGCCAGGGTGCAGAACAGATTGCACCGGTTCTGCGCGAAAAGGATAAACAGATAGGTGAACAACTCAGTGAACAAGCATCTGATAGCACAAACCATGATCATCCCTCAGCCAGTTTACCATCAGTCCTTGACAATGTCTCACATGCTCTACCTCTGAACCCCGAACAGTCAGCTAAACTCCGAGCCGACTGTGATGTCCGCATGGTCAAACTCTATCCTGTTGAAGGGTCGGTAACGACCTCGACCCAGCCACCGCCAACTAGTTGGGCAGACGATACAGAACCCAATGTCGAAGTAGACAGTATGGATACGTCAGAAACGGTGACAGCCATAACTTCAGTCTCCAAAGACGACGATGTTAATGAGCAAGATAACGCCTCGACAGAACCTACCGCGCAAAAAGAACGCACGGCTGATCCCTTTTCAAACGGAGAATATTTTTAACTCTGCCTTTAAAGTGACTGTCAATACATGTTTCTGTTATCTGGCATTGCTTCCAAAGTGCTTTTTCGACGTGACTTGTTTTTCCAGTTTATTTATGTTTGATATTGGACTGATTTTAGGCATTGCTCCAGTTTAGTCCACCACAATTCCGCCACAGGCCTATCGACTTGCTACTCTCAATATTAATAAGATACGTAGAGCTCTTAAACTACAACATTTAAAAGACTTTTATATGCAGCTGATGTACACATTTTATTTGTACAAGAAGTAACGGAGATCAGACTTGATTGCATACCAGGTTATAATGTGATCACTAATCCTGGGGCCGGTTGCGAATTAGGTACAGCCTTTATTGTGAAGGAAGGTATAATTATTAATGACGTCACAAAATTTCCGAACAGTAGGGGCCTTGCGGGCACTTTTTATAACAACAGACTAATTAATGTATATGCCCCATCCGGTTCCAGTAATAGACGTCACAGAGCGGAATTTTTTACAGAAGAAATGGTTCCTCTCTTTGGCGTCCGCCACAACAATGTCATCTTCGGAGGAGACTTTAACTGTATCATCAGTGCAATGGACCGGACTCCCAATCTTAACAAATCACTTGAACTGGAACGAATTGTACGAGACTTGTGCTTAGTTGACTCTTGGGAGCTCAAGCATGGGGCAGCACCTGGGTTTACCCATATCACGACCCATTCGGCAAGCCGTCTCGATCGAATTTATGTCACACCCACTTTGAGGAATAACATTCTGCAGTCAGAAGTGTGGCCAGTGGCGTTCTCCGATCATGCTGCATACATCTGTACTATCACTCTAGACCGACAACGGACGTGTCGATACAGGGTCCTGTGGAAATTAAATGTTTCACATCTACAAGACTCGGCGTGTCAAGAAGCTTTCCTCAATACCTGTTGAGAATGTGAGCAAAGATTTGCCTCTTATAATTCGGCCGTTGATTGGTGGCTCAGGTGCGCCAAACCTAAAATTAGGTGGTGTTTCATGAACTACGCACGGGAAAAGAGCTTTTGGCTTCAAAGGACGATCAATTTCTATTTGCATTGTCTGCGGGAACTGTATATGCTCGGCACTTCGGCTGTCGAGAATTGTCAACGAATTAAGAAAATCCAGGCCAAATTCCTAACCCTAAGGAGACGCAGCTAGAAGGCTACAAAGTCAGGTCGCGGGTCCAGACTACTGTACACCAAGAAGTCAGCTCAGTCTACCATATGATCCAAGAAAGTAAGAAAGGGTCCCGTAAAATACAGACGGAGTTAATTGCTGAGGACGGCGCAACGCTGACTACGCACAACGAGATTAAAGCGGCGGTGCTAAACTACTTCACCACCTTGATGTCAAATAAAGAAGTTAACGTGCAAGCGCAGGATGATCTTTTGACTAATTTGCGCAACACAGTCAGTCTCGTGGACGCGGAAAAGCTATTAGACGTGGCAACCGAAGAAGACGTGGAATATGTACTCTGCGAAAGTGCTAAGAATAAATCCCCCGGACCTGACGGAATTCCCGCCGAGTTCTATCAAAAATTCTGGAACACCATAAAGGCGAAGATAACTTGCATCTGTAACGAACTTCTAGACCACAACAACGTGATCCCCACCAGCTTCTGTGAAGGCATAATCGTTCTAATTAAAAAAAAAACTCAGGCAGTGCAAACGTAAAAAATCTAAAACCGATAACGCTGCTCAACAGCGACTATAAAATCTTTGCGAGACTTTTGGCCCAAAGGTTTAAATCTACAATGACCAATATTATTGGCCCTTACCAGACCAGCGTGGGCAAGGATCGGAAAATTCAACAGACTTTGTGCGACTACCGTGATTTAATCTCTATTGCGGAAGTCTGTAAGCTGAAATGTGCCATCATGTCTTTGGATTTCGACAAAGCTTTTGACAGTGTAAACCACTAGTATCTCTTTCGTACCATGTATGTGATGGGTTTTCCACCTGGGTTCGTCGCAATTATACGACAGATGGTAGCGACTAATTTATCCAGAGTCATCATCAACGGCCAGCCTACCCGAGCAATAGAGTTAGCCAGTTCCGTCAGGCAGGGCTGCCCAATGTCCATGGCGCTTTTTGCGATTGCCATTGAGCCTTTGTTAGCTACCCTGACGCAAAGTTTACAGGGCATCGTCATACATGGATCCCGAGTAGTGTGCAAGGCGTATGCAGACGATGTCGATTTCCTTGTACTAAATAGAACTGAAGTGGAGACCGCACTACAGATGGTCAGGCAATATGAGCAAGCGTTAGGTGCACAACTAAAGTGGACAAATTCTGGAATATTCAATATTGGCCTAGGATCGCACCCTCACAGGCAACTACGTCAGCTGAAGATCTTCAAGTGTCTTGGAATTGATTTTCAGACTAATATTCGGCACACAATTGCAACCAACTATAGAAAGCTTCTACGGACTATTCGTGCCAGCATACGGGAACACAGAGTACGCAAACTAAATGAAATTCAGAAAGTAACGGTCGCAAATGTATACCTCACCTCCAAACTCAATTATATCGCTCAAGTTTTACCAATGCCTGCACTCACTGCAAAACGAATTATGTCAGCATTAGGACAGTTTGTCAGCCACCACCATATTTTTAAAGTTCAGTTTGACACCTTAACGCTTGCCACAAAAAATGGTGGCTTAAATCTTGTCGATGTTGGAAGGAAGGCGCAAGCTTTATACATATCAAAAACTTTCCACCAATGGAAACACTCAGCTGATAGTCTCGCTGCTCACCTGCTTACTGAGATAGCTCCGGCCGACCTCAGTCCACCTATCACGGTGCAACATATTCCAAACGGACTTTACCACTTAAAATGGTTTTTACTGGAGTACAGTTATGTACACACAAGGATCCCCGAACAAGAAATGAAGACAGTGAAACACGTGTACCAGGAACTTATGAAAGATAAGAAGAAAAATAACATCGAAGAAAATACAACTTTTGCGACTGGAAGGTAATCTGGGAGAACATCCATTGTCCGTACTTGCCGTCGACAATGAAAGCCACTTGGTATTTCGCAGTTAACAGAAAATTGGCCACTAACTCCAAACTACATACCATACACCTCGCAGAATCACCTTTGTGCACAACGTGTAATTTAATAGATACTGATGAACACAGGTTTGTGTGCGACAAAGTAAAAGATTATGGGAATATATCACGAATAAGTTAGCACTCATCAGTAGAACATCGCCCAGATATATAACACCTGCTGCCTTTCTGACGCCGGATGATACTCCGTACCCACGGACGAGAAGGAACGCACTAAACTGGTTAAAAGCCGCAACGGTACATTACTTATTTACAAAAGAAGAAAAGAGTAAAGAAGACTTCTGGGTCTATCTAACAACTCAGCACCATCTGCTTAATGAAAACGAAAAACTATAAGGATAATTTCGCCAACTACCTGCTCAAAACTGTAACGTAAAAACAAGAGACTACCAGATCAATTGATTGACTTTCATGTTAACGAGCTTTCAGAAGACACTCACTCCAGATAAGACGGACCATCTATCAGGTGAATAATTTGTCATGTTGACCGAAACACAAGTTACAAACATACAGACGTAATCGATGGCAAGAGTTTCAAGCTTCATTTCCAAGACGAAGAAAATTCAGTTTTCTGTTTCGAGGAATCTTTTAGTTCTCGTTCAATTTCGCAGAGATCAGAACACAGCTTTTTAATTTTAGCAGAAA
Source organism: Schistocerca cancellata (assembly GCF_023864275.1). Lineage (NCBI taxonomy): Eukaryota > Metazoa > Arthropoda > Insecta > Orthoptera > Acrididae > Schistocerca > Schistocerca cancellata. The sequence goes on from NC_064628.1 coordinate 705,359,323, forward strand.
TGGATTTTCACTTTTCTTTTACTTTCTTTGCCTTTTTCTGTTACCACAAGGCAATGGAGCCGCGATTAATTTCAGTTATTATCTCCTTCATATGGATGATTGTATCGTGCACGACGCATGTAATCCACCACGTTTTCAATTTCCTTAATTCAAGGCCTTTGAATGCCGCGCCGACGAAGGCAACTTAATGGCGAGCAGAAGGACGGGCTATAAGGGGTGGATGGAGGCCCGAAAAAAAAAGAAAAAACAAAAAAAAAGTGGTAGAGTGTCTGCTTCGCATGCAGAAAGTCCTGGGTTCAAATCCCAGCTCCTCCAATTTTTGTTTCTCCGTGCAGCAGTACATGAAAACTTTTGCCTATCACCATATTACAAAATTCAGTGTACAAGATTCTTCCCCCAAGCAAGTGGATTTCGTACAGTTCGACCTCATGGCGGGAGGACGATGACCTGCAAGACCCTGGGCTGCCATCCTCCCATTGAAATGTTGCTCCAAAGCCTTCGGTATGGCGTGCGGAGTGCATCTCAAACATGTATTTGCAACTCACCGCGACAATCGTCTTTTGTTTTTTCGAGATACGGAAAAATGAAGGGGGCACCCGGGATTGAACCGAGGACCTCTCGAACTGCAGTTTTTTTTTTTTTTTTACCGCACCCATTCATAATTTTTTTTATCCTAGACCGCTTTTTTCGAAAGGGCCACGGTGGGAGGTGCTGTTACAAAATTCATTTGCCTCCTGTGAGGATCGAACTCACGACCTCTGTTTTACTAGACAAGCGCGCTGCCACTTTTTTTTTTTTTCACTCAAGACCCCTGGTTTACGAGACCAGTACTCGACCACTTTTTTTTTGCCTTAAGTACTTTTTTTTTTTTTTTACCACTGGCGCCTTCATTTACAATAAAAGGAAATGGAAATCAACAATTAAAACACACTTCTTTGCTGGTCTGTCATTACTTCTGGAGAAAATTAGAAAAAAATGGCTCCGTTGCTAACACAAGAAATATCCTCAGTTTCCAGTGTACTGGAGTGGAGTCTGCGAATAGGGGGGGTGGGAACCAGTACACGAGAGACAGAAGCAGTGGGGCCTCTTCGCGGCACTACTGGTGTCCCGCGGCCTGGGCCCACCCCCTTAAACTCACATATCTTACCCTATACCCATTCTATTAAATATTATTTTAAGCATATTGCCGAAAATGTTGCCATGATTAGGATATCTGCAGGTTTGCGCGAATTCGATGTCCATAATCATCTTGAATTCCAAGTGATCGACACCACCAAGTTTATTAAAAACATAGCTGGAATAGTTGCCCAACAACCACATAACGACGTTATTTTTCGCCGGCTGATAATATCGCACGTCGGGTCGAGACAACATAGTTGGAGGTATGTTGGTGGTTGTAGTCCTGGTAATAATGACTATTTTTTCTCTCAGCCAGCCCCAATTCCGTGCACGTTCTCCGCAGGTATAACGGTGCATAACGGTATCCACCAGTTGACAGCTATGGCAGAGAGTTGTATCACTAAGTCCGATTTTATGTAGCCTCTCATTGGTGCTAATCACATCATTGATTGCTTTGTACCATGCAGTTCGAGCGGCGGAAGTAAGGACACTGGAACTGACATTACGCCATACTATATCCCAGTTGATGCCACTGTACTTCGTAACAATTGGATTCGGTCCTTCGTGTTGTCGCCAGTATGCCAATATTGCTGGAGCCGCTAAATGTCGAGAACTTAAGAGCTCTTGACTGATGTAGCTGCGTGCAAGGTAATAATCTCGGATGTATTTCAGCTTGTAACTGATGGTCTGAATGTTCAGCGGGGGGTCAAGACTTGGCGGCCTGACGGCAGTGAATAATTGCGCCGTAATGCCCGAAGGGTAGTTGCTAATGATAGAGACCGTCCTTGTGACATAGAGAGCTGCTGCCTTTTTCTTGATGTCGACTAAGCCCATCCCTCCGTTTAGGGGGTGGAGTGTTGCAGTTTTGGCAGATACTCGAAAAATTTCCCCGCGCCAAATAAAATTTGTTATCTTCGACATAATATTTCTAGCAATTACTGCAGGGAGAGCCTGTAACTCCTAGAGGGCGCGTCCCCAGGTGGCGGATCGGGGAACGCCTCCCAGATATGGGTGGTAGGAGGGAAATCAAATACCTCCCGCGGACCAACAGGCCGGACAGAGCAAGTTCGTTAGCTGAAGTGAAAGCAACTGCTCTAGGGGTAGGCATCCCCGAAATCAAGACCCTGGTCCTCCAGGTTGGGGGTTGTGCTTAGGGCCAGCGACCCTATCACAGGATCCTGTAGGAGAAAATGGATTGCTACGAATCAGAATGACAAGAATGCTGGGCCACCAAACTTGATGACGAACTTGCAAAATTTAAAGGTTATGAATATGGGAACATGGAATGTATTAAGTCTCTATAGATCAGGATCACTGATAAATGTCATACAGGAACTTGAAAGGTATAAAATGGATTTAGTTGCAGTACAAGAAATCAGATGGACGGGTAATGGAAGTATAAACAAAAATAAGTATACAATAATGTATGGGGGAAATGATACACAAATACATGCACTAGGGACAGGATTTATAATAAACAACAAATTGTTACCTTTTATTAGGAAATTTGAGGCAGTGAATGAAAGGATATCTCACATTACGATTCAATGCAAATATAAGACTTTAAATGTTATAAATTGCCATGCTCCAACAGAGGATAAAGAGGACAATATTAAAGAAGAATTTTACAACAAATTGGAACAGGTATATGATACATTCTCGAAAAATTCAATTAAAATAATTCTAGGAGATTTCAATGCCAAGTTAGGACATGAAAATCATTATAAACCTACAATTGGACCTCATAGTCTACATCAGCAGAGTAATGAAAACGGAACAAAACTTATTAGCTTTGCCACTTCCAAAAACATGTTGATCAAAAGTACATATTTTGCACATAAAGATATACATAAACAAACATGGGCTTCAAGAGATGGCATCACAAAAAATCAAATTGATCATGTATTAATCGAAAAACAACATCATAAATGCATACATGATATCAGAAGTCAAAGGGGAGCAGACTGCGATTCGGATCACTTTCTTGTAAAAGCCAAGTTCAAGATCTCACTCTCAAGACATAAATGGTCTAAATTAAATGGTGTTCCTAGGTTTAATACAATGAAACTGAAAAACCCAAACATTCTCAACCAGTACATTAGAGAATTAGAAACACACAAACCTGAAGTGGAAAGTAAAATTAACAATGATGATACTAATCAAGCCTGGAACGCTCTGAAAGAAAATATCACACGAGCAACTACCTCAGTTTTGGGACATTTTACTACAACTAAGAACCCCTGGTTTGATGCCGAGTGCTCGAACGCTATCGAAGATAGAAAATTAGCAAGGGAAAAATTCCTACAAAAACCAATAACACAAAACAAACTTATTTTTGAAGAGAAACAGAAACTTGCCAGGAAACTCATTAGGAAAAAGAAAAGGGATTTTATGAATTACAAATTAAAAAGAGCTGAGAATGACCGTACCACAGACTCCAGAGGATTTTTCAAGAGCATAAATATGTTTAAAAGTGGGAATATAAAAAATTATGGACAGTTCATAACAGACCCAGATGGCTCCTTGCTAACAGAAAGAAGTGACATTGCTAACAGATGGAAGGAATATTTTAATGAGTTACTAAATGCTCCAACTATAAGCGTCTCTCAGGAAGATGACAATGAATATCTTACTGCTGACCCATCGGACGAAGAGCCCAGCTTAGCAGAAATTAAAGAAAGCATCAAGAAGCTGAAGAGACATAAAGCTCCTGGAAGTGATGGTATAGACACAGATATATGGAAGCTCAGTAAATTTCCTTTTGTAAACTGCTTACACAAAATCATCACCAACATCTGGAAGCAGGAACAGGTCCCACATGATTGGAAAGAAGTAGTTGTGTGCCCTATATACAAGAAGGGGGACCCAACAAATTGTTCAAACTACAGAGGAATTGCGTTACTAAACACAACATATAAAATTCTGACAAATATACTGTTAGCAAGGATAAGCCCTTACGTTGAAGACTCCCTAGATGATGCCCAATGTGGATTTAGACCTAACAGATCGACTATTGACAATATATATGTCCTAAGGATGCTGGGTGAAAAGAAATATGAATTCAATCAAAATGTACATATGCTTTTCATTGATTTTAAAAAAGCTTTTGACAGTATCAACAGGGAATATTTATGGAAGTGCATGAGGCAGATTGGCATCCCTAACAAATTGATAAATTTAATAAAAGCTTGCACTTTAAACTCAAAATACAAAATAAAAGTAGCTGGCAAACTTTCTGAAGACTTTGAGGTTAAAACTGGAGTCAAACAAGGGGATTCACTCTCACCAGTTCTCTTTAACATAGTAATCAATAGAATAATCCAAAAAGTAAAGCTACTACAAATTGGAGCACAACTGGAAAGCAAAATTAACATTGTAGCATACGCTGATGACATTGCATTATTATCTGACAGTGAGAATGATTTGAAGCTTCTTACAGCACAATTAATTAAAGCCACAAATGGCACAGGCCTCCAGCTGAATACAGACAAAACAATGTACTTTATCTTATCCCGCTATCCATCAAATAATAATGTACTGCAAATTAATAACACAGCTTTCACAAAGACAAATGAATTTAATTACCTTGGTACAATAGTAACCTCTGACAACTCCATAAAAATTGAAATAGAATCACGAATTCAGAAGGCTAACAAATGCTACTATAGTCTCTTGACAGTTTTCAAAAGCAAGTTAATATCTAGGAACACCAAACTACAAGTATACAAATCATTGATTATACCAGTACTCACCTATGGATCTGAAACCTGGACTCTCACAAAAAAAGAGGAAAACAGATTAAGAGTATTGAACGAAAAATTTTGAGAAAAATATTTGGACCCATAAGAGATAGGATCAGTGATGAATGGAGATTGCTAAATAACAATGAAATTTACAAATTATATAAAGACTCCGATATAGTGGCCAAAATTAAAGCCAAAAGACTGAAATGGATAGGGCATGTCATCAGAGCACCACCAAACAGGACCATCAAGAAAGTGACTGAAGAGATTCCCACCGGAAGACGACCTCTTGGACGCCCACGCATGAGATACTTGGACAATATTCAAGACGATCTCAGAAAACTAGGACATGACAGACAGTGGCAAATTACTTGTAAAGACAGAGCAAAGTGGTTCAACATTGTCCATTCTGCAGCAAAAAGCCTTCATGGATTGTAATGCTTAATAATAATAATAATAATAATAATTACTGCAGGGAGCGGCAGAAGCTGCGCCATGTAGTAGGCTTTTGATAAAATACAGGCGTTGATAAGTTGAATGCGATCAAATTGGTTGAGGCTGCGATGGTAATTATCAATCAGGGCACCATGTATTTTACGTGCAACATCCCGCCAGTTAGCCGCTATCATCTTTAGAGAGGAGGCCGTCAACATGATCCCCAGAGCCTTGTGTACTCTGACTGTTGTAGCATAATCAACACGTAAATGCTGGAGGCCACAGAGGTTCAGAAATTTGGTTTTTTGTTCATTTAACTGCGCCCCTGACGCCAAACAGTAGTTCCGAAGTTCAGCCGCTAATATGGTGACATCAGCGACATTGCGAATCACCACACCCACATCGTCGGCATAAGCTCCGATTACACTTTTTACCACAGAAATCGTAATCCCAGTGAGTTTCGTCTGCAACTGTTGTAACAGAGGTTCAAGGGAGAGTACAAAAAGCAACATGGACAACGGGCTCCCTTGTGGAACCCCTCTGTTGATTTGTATTGGTCGCGTCAGTTGTGAGTTGACAGAAAGTTTGGCATTGATTCCCATGGCCACGTTTTTAATCATGGCAATCGTGTTCTGAGAGAAACCCAATCTTTGCGTAGTCTCGAGGAGGTACGCGTGATTTACGAGATCAAAAGCTTTAAAGAAATCAAGAAAGATCAGCCCACATTTCATGTTACCAGCGTTCGTTAAAGCAATGACGTCTCTGTAAAAAGCAGCCGTTTGCAGAATTGTTCTCCTGAAGGCACATGTCTGCTGTTGGCCAATGATTTTAGCAGTGAGTGGCATGAGTCTCATGTTAATTGCGCGAGCCACGATCTTATAATCAGAGTTTAACAACGAGATTGGTCGGAAATTGGTGATAGTTTTAGTACCTCTGTTTTTAGGGAGAAGCACAATTTTACATTCCTTAAAGACGGGTGGGACAGACGTTCCTTGCAAGACTTCGTTCACGACTTGAGTAAGTTTGTCCCCGATAATGTGCCAATAGTGCCTGTAAAATTCAACTGGTAAGCCATCAGGGCCAGGGGACTTCCGAATCGGCGAACTGCAGACGACCTCCAATACATCTTTATTACTGAAGGCTAACGAAATAGAGTCAGTTTCTTCCCTAGTTACGGTAGATGAAATGGCACTAAACAGTCCATCATAGCAGTCGTCGTGGAGAGCCGCTGATGCGTAGGTATTGACAAAATAGCCGTGCAGAGCTTTGACAATGTCTCGCTGAGTGTCAACCGTTGTTCCATCCTCAAGTTTCAGGGCGTCAATAAAAGTCCGCCTCCTGTTCTGTGTATGTTTGACGAGGTGGTACAGAAGGGCTGCTTCATCATCTCGAACCGACGTCGCTTTAGATTTTATCTTAAGGCCGTCCAGTTGCATCCTCTTCAGACTGATTAATTTTGCCTTTATTTTCCGAATGTCGTCGATTCTGGTGGTCGTCGCGTCTGCACGATCGTACAGGTCCCGTAAGATTGTGTAATAAAATTCCATCGTCTTTTTGATCTCCGCCGCCCTTTCAATTCCGAAGTACATGATGACATTTCGCAGTTTCGGCTTTGCCTGCAGAGTCCACCACTCTATAGTGCTACGAAACTTGTTAGTAGCGCGCAAGCACTGCTCCCAAGCTCGACGCACCCCCTCCTCTAGCTCAACATCCGTTAACAAAGACACATTCAGTGTCCATTGATTTTTATACCATCGTGTGTGTTGTGTATATACAAGACAGTCTAGACACAGGGTGAGGTTACCGATAGGCACGCGTACACACACGCCGGCTGGCGTGAGTTCTGGAACAGGATACTTAATTAATGCTATAAGAAAAGAACGTAATGTCTGTTTACTTAACTTTAATCCATCCTTTTGGTATACATCGTTCTTGTTGAGACATGCTTTAGACGATACTATCAATTGCTATGTAAGGCTAATGGCGCCTTGCTAGGTCGTAGCCATGGACTTAGCTGAAGGCTATTCTAACTATCTGCTCGGCTAATGAGCGATGCTTCGTCAGTGTAGTCGCTAGCAATGTCGTCGTACAACTGGGGCGAGTGCTAGTCCGCCTCTCTAGACCTGCCATGTGGTGGCGCTAGGTCTGCAAGTACTGACAGTGGCGACACGCGGGTCCGACACGTACTAATGGACCGCGGCCGATTTAAGCTACCACCTAGCAAGTGTGGTGTCTGGCGGTGACACCACAGTGTGGGTTGTGGAAGTAATTTCAGGCACGCGATGACACCACTGTGATCCGAGAAACTGGAGGGGATCGTCTTTACTTTTAATAAATCATTCTCGAAAACGTCGGAAACATAAATCCTGTCGATTCTGCTACAGGAATTCGCGACGATGTGAGTGAAGCGTACCAATGTCGGGTAGCGAATTTCCCACACATATTTAAGTTTTAGGTCGGTCACGAGGCGCTTTAATTCAGACGAATAATTAAAATTTGGGGACTGATCTTTCCGGGATAAGACAGAATTAAAATCACCACCAATGATAAGGCGTCGGGGATTTTTCCTAAATAAATAGAGTATATGTTCCTGAAAAAAAGTAGCTCGTTCTGCTCTATAGGTATTGCCGGAAGGTGCGTACAAGTTGATGATGGTGACGCCGAAAACGGTGATCCCCACCCCTCTACCCGATTCCAATTTGTCAATCTCAGTAACTGGAATCCCTTCTCTAATTAAGATTGCGGTCCCCACGGTCGTTTCCGGGAAAAAATTCGTAATTCCGACAAACCCAGGAAGAGTAAATTGTGGCATGGACACCTCCTGCAAAAGTGCTATATCAGTTCCTGACTCATATAGGTATTGTTTTAATGCGTTCAGTTTCACTTCTGATCTGATTTTATTAATATTGAGGGCCGTGATCGTATAGGCCTGTGACATAATAACAGGACGTCTGAGAGAAGGAGGGATCAACTGCCTTTAACTTTCCACATCTCCATGCCATTCCATTTTAGTAGCGGCCGCGGAATTCGTGTCCGGAACGTCACTGAGGTGTTCTCTTGCGTCTTTGTTTTTACTCTTTTTCCGGACAGCATTAACATTGGGTGGTAATCGGATCCTGTGACGGACACTGTGCAGCACCGCTGCAGCCGGAGGCGTGGGAGGGTCGTGGGTGACGTCAAGCTTCTCTCCTGACACATCTTGCGCCGGGAGCGGGTGCGCCGAAACCTCTGGCGAGCGATCAGCTGAGCCACCACTTTCACTATCAGCTTGTTTGGCAATACTCGCTGCCCGAAGCTGTTTGTTGTCACTGACAGTTCCGGGGTGCTGTGTTCGTATACCGTCGCGGAGTTGTTGACATTCGTATTGTTCTGAGGCCAGGGCCGGAGCGGCCGCCACGTGTTCTGAAGCGTCCGCGCCTGGAGACATTGTTTGTATACCATCATGGCGAGCCTCGATGTGTGTACTTCCAGCAGACACGTGAGCCACACCTATTTGTTGACCTTCCTGAGTGTGTTGTTGCGGAAGTTCTGAGAAATCAGCCTGTGGTAACTGAACGGCATCTACGGAAGTATCGGCGCTTGAAATTGCGGTAGAAGAATCGTCCACAATCGCTGCACCGGTTAGAACTTTTGCGTCCGAAGCGGTTCGCCGTACGTCCGGTTCCGCGGTCTCTTGCGCACTGAACATGTCATCATCAGAGTCACGGCTGTCACAAGTCCGACGCCTCTTATTAGTCGTAGCATCAACTTTCGCCGGTGGCTTAGTACCATTATCTCTCCTAACCAGAACTGGAAACTCTTCAGGGCGAATTTCATGTAGCTCTTCCGAAGGTACGTCAGAACTAGGGACCTCACGCTCTATCATAGGTTTATCCGCCACTACATCAGCCAACGTAAACCTTTTACGCTGCTGCAGCGAATTCTTTAGCACAAACATTCGCCTGGGACAGTCCTGACGCAAGTGACCACTCTCGTTACAGATATGGCACGTGGGAGTCTGGCCACTGTAAGTAACATGAGCCCTATAGTCACAAACGGTTATATGAGAGGGTATATTCTGCTTGATATGCATTTCCACAGATCGGACGCCACTGTAACATTGTAACCTGTGCTGGTGCGACCACCGTTCGTTTCGAATCTGCTTGATATCCCCGAATTTGGACAGAATCTCTTTCAGATAACAATTTTCTACTTCAGGTGGTAAGTTAAAGATACGCACATTGGTATACTCTACATCGGCATTAGATATGAGCACAGTACTTACAGATTCGTCCCGGTGTCGAAAAACAGCTCTCCCTCCGTGTTTCGCCATTATCTTGTCCAGTAACACAGGATTCAGTAATTTTACAAAGAAGCAATATTGCTCGGTATCATAATAGGCTGTGTGCACTTGATCAGAGGTAATCCCAATAACATCCACAATCCAATCATGTATTTCCAAGGAACTAGGCTGCACATAACGGATAGACTTGTCGAAATCAAAACGGAGTGTACACTTTCGCGGAAATGACCTGGACATTGCAAACTATAGCCAGCGGTTGAACCGCTAGAATAACACAACAACGAAAATCAAACTCGACATCAATATACTCTAAATCAGAACACTTCACGGGCAAAGAGAAAGTTAAGTAATAACCACGACTTGTAAACACGTGTCGGAGCGGAGCACTGAATACGTCCGATCAGCACGGTGTCTGAGGCGCGACTCACCACTGCAGTCGAATGCTCTACGACTGAGCTATACCCCCTTTCACGATCTTCCTATTCCCATAACTTAAGGAAAAATATTATACTCTGCCTGGCTAAAGACGTCTAATCGAGCAAAATATCGTGTAATCATTATCTCTCAGTTATACATTAGCGTTAAACGATATAAATATCAAAAATACTAGACACTTCGCGCCTGGAGAAAGTGCGAGTCGGCGCCTTCACCTTAATGTCAGAATGCGAAAATTGCACTAGTAGCTTTTTTTCAAGCAAGTTCTGTTCGTCCGTTCTCTGTAATCGTTTGGTATCTGATTAAACTGACATACTCGCCTATGGCTTTCGTAAACGAAAATTTCATTGTGATTCCCACGTGATTTGAACACGCAACCTTCTGATCTGGAGTCAGACGCGCTACCGTTGCGCCACGGAGTCGACGCTGCTTAGGTCTTGTCATGAATAGGTTCCTCGAACACTTACTGTACCGTTCAAACCTAAGAAATAATGACAGTAGGATCTAGGAGAGACTCGTCCCAGATGTACTTGCTCTGGCGGGGGTGTAACTCAGTGGTAGAGTGTCTGCTTCGCATGCAGAAAGTCCTGGGTTCAAATCCCAGCTCTTCCAATTTTTGTTTCTCCGTGCAGCAGTACATGAAAACTTTTGCCTATCACCATATTCTATAAAATTCAGTGTACAAGATTCTTCCCCCAAGCAAGTGGATTTCGTACAGTTCGACCTCATGGCGGGAGGACGATGACCTGCAAGACCCTTGGCTGTGATCCTCCCATTGAAATGTTGCTCCAAAGCCTTCGGTATGGCGTGCGGAGTGCATCTCAAACATGTATTTGCAACTCACCGCGACAATCGTCTTTTGTTTTTTCGAGATACTGAAAAATGAAGGGGGCACCCGGGATTGAACCGGGGACCTCTCGATTTGCAGTCGAATGCTCTACGACTTTTTTTTTAACATTTATTTGTTTTTCCTGGTTTACTAGACCACCGCTCTGCCACTTTTTTTTCTTTTTTTCCCCGTAACCACTTTTTTTTGTTTTTTTTTGCCTTTTCGTTTTTCTCAGATTTGTTTCGGTGGGTTTCGTTTGTTTCGTATATAATACCGTGTAGAAGCCGTAGTCACTTCTCAATGATCAATGAAATAGTTTACTGAGTCCACTGTTTGCTTGTGACGTCCTTATAGTTTCTATCGTGTGGTGGTTCTTTTTATTCTATGCCTGTTCTCTCGAAGACTGTATTCAACATGTTTCCGTAGAGTTTGTTATGGTTACTGAATTTTTTGGATTCCCAGTAAGCTGATTCCATGTAGACCATGAAATCAATTGAATTGTCAGATCCATATCTACCAATTACGTAATGTGTATAGTGACCCATGAGCCACATGACAGTGTTATTTTTCCGTTCTGGGAATAATATCTCTTCAGGCCGTAACAGCATTTGTGGCGTATAATTGCGGCCATCACTTCTGGTGAGGAGTGCTATCTTTCTTCTGATCCATGTCCAATTGTGAACTAGTCCACTGCACGTGAATCTGTGTTGAAGTGTGTCCACGAATCCACACTTAGTGCAGTTATGTGTATCACTGAGTCCTATTCGATAAAGTTTTTCATTGGTTGGTTCTGTGTCGCTGACTACCTTGTACCAAGTGGAAGCTACGTCTGTCGAATGGATTTTGAGGCTAATATTTTTCCATACAGCACGCCATATGACGTTCGGATATTTGATTTCTATGGTATTTTGTGTATCCGATTTGTGCCATGTATTGAGTATCTCTCTTGTAGTTATATGTGACTTGTACACCGTGCCTGCCTCTAAGTAGCTGACCTCAATATAAAATTCCTTAACATGCGTGAGTTTGTTGTTTAGTTGGCCCACATTCACTGGGGGTTGCAGGGAACCTGGCTGGACAATTGTGAAGAGTCTGGAGGTAATGTTATTTCTGTTCTTATTAATCATATACAGGGTTCTTTTGACGTAAAGTGCAGATGCTTTTTTAACCAAATTAGTTAGCCCTAATCCTCCCATCAGTCGTGCTTTGGTCACACTGTCGAGTCTAACTTTAAAAATGTTGCCTTTCCACAAGTGACTATTGGCAAGTCGCATTACCTTTTTCACCTGTAATTTCGGTGCCGGGAATATTTGTGCTACAAAACAGGCTTTAGAAAACATGTAGGTGTTAATTAATTGAACTTTCTGCAATAAATTCGCGGATCGCCAACGAAGTTCGGTGAACGCACCCTGTATTTTGTTCGCCGTGTCCCGCCAATTTACTGCAGCCATCTTCATTGGACAATTGGTCATAGTAATACCTAGTGTTCTGTGGGAATCAACTAGTGTAGCCAATTGGCTGCGTAACCTGTCAAATCCTCGTAGGTTCAAGATTTTACTCTTATGTATGTTCACCTGTGCACCAGAGGCGCGACTATATTGACGTATCGTCTCTTCCAGAATTTTAATTTCACCTCCGTGTCGAAGGACGACGCCCACGTCATCGGCATATGCTTTTGCTGTAAGTGTGACCCCGGATATTGTGACGCCACTTAATTTGTCTCTGAGTTGCCGTAGCAAAGGCTCAAGTGCAAGAACATACAAAAGCATTGATAATGGGCTCCCTTGTGGAACGCCCCTCTGTATATGAATAGTTTTCGTCGGCTGCCCGTTTACGTAAGCCTTCGCAGTTATGCCGGTCATCATCTGATGGATGACACGAACTGCTCGATCGTCAAAAGCCAGGTGTTGAAATATGAGATCCACATACCGGTGGCTGACATGGTCAAATGCCTTGCAGAAATCGATGAAGTATAGCGCACACCTGATGTCGGTGACTGCTACGATAGAAACAAGGTCTCTGTATTCGGAGATGACTGACATGATTGTCCTGCCTGGGAAGCAGGCTTGATGGCCTTTTATTACTGTTCTTAGAAGAGGTGTGAGTCTCTCCTTAAGTGCTCGTGCAATGGTCTTGTAATCATAGTTCATCAACATTAAGGGGCGTAAATTATCGATTTTCTTTTGTCCTTTACTTTTCGGAATCAAGACAAGTTTTCCTTCCTTAAGTTCAGTTGGTAAGGTTTCGTTTATTACATCCGTGAATGTTGACCCAATAATATGCCAAAACTTGTGATAAAATTCTTTTGGTAATCCATCGGGACCCGCCGATTTGTTGGAAGGTGACGTCTTTACTAGATTAAAGATGTCGTCCTCCGCAAATGCAGCAATCAGACAGTTATTTTCTTCAGTAGTGATCCGTTCCGTTAATAAGTGCAACACTTCAGTACTTGCAGTCTCGGCAGTCTGGTCTGGACTGTAGAGATGAGCGAAATGTTGTTGGATTGCGCGCACCATGTCATTTTGGTCTGTAATTACAGTCCCGTCTTCGAGTTTGAGGTCTTCAACAAAACTGCGTCGCCTATTAAGTTGGTGTTTGATCAGGTGAAACATTGAAGTAGTTTCTTCTTGTAGCAGAGACTTTGCCTTCGATTTAAGTTTTAATCCTTCTAACTGCTGTCGTGTGGTGCTTAGAAGCTTCGCTTTTATTTTTCGAATTTGCTCTAGATGAGTGGGAGCTACGGTATGTTTGTCATGTAGTTCTCGCAATACCGTATAGTAAAATTCGATTGTCTTTTTGCAATCTTTAGTTTTTTGAAAACTGTATGATTTTAAGGTTTGCCTAAGTTTAGGCTTGGCAAACTTGACCCACCATTCGATTTTAGATCTGTATTTATGCACTGATTTCAAACATGCAGTCCATGTGGCTTTGACCCACTCTTCTAGTTCGTCATCTCGGAGATGGGCAATGTTGAGCATCCACTGATTGCGGTAAAATTTTGTAGGTTGCTTCACTAAATTGAGAGTCACAGAAAACCCACAGTGATCCGAGCAGTATGTCGGGATGACTTCCACATCCAACACGTTATGACTGAGATTCTCCGACACATACTGCCTATCTATCCGACTGCATGATGTCGAAGTGAAATGCGTGTACTTGACTAGCGTAGGGAATTTGACTTCCCATGCATCTTTGTACTTCATGTACTTGATGAAGTCATGCAGCTCCTTGGAGTAGTTAAAATGCGGGACCTGATCTTTTCTGTTAACTACACAATTGAAGTCGCCACCAATTATGACAGACGCAGGAGTTTTCCTCAGCAAGTAGATGATGTCTTCCTTGAAGAAGTGAGCTCTCGCTGCTCTGTTGGTGGTACCAGACGGTGCATAAACATTTACAACAGTGACATCAAATATTTTACAACTTAAACCTCTCCCCGTAACTAGTTTATCCAACAACATTACCGGAATACCTTCACGAGTTAAAATTGCGCTTCCTGTAGTTGCGTCCGGTAGGACATTATAAAATATTTGAAAACCGGGCACGATGAAATCAGTGAATAACACTTCTTGCAACAAGGCAACATCCGCCTCTGTTTCATAGATAAATTGTTTTAACACAACTTTTTTTCAAATCTGACGTTATCCTGTTAACATTAATAGTTAATATTTTATAAGCTTGACTCATCCGAGAAGGTTAATGGTCATGTAGGGGCGTCAAAGTAGAGTTAGTACAAAATCCGAGATTTACACGTCGCCCAATGTGTACAATGCATTTTAGGGGAAGAAGATCCAGTCGGAAATCCGCTGCTATTTCACTACTGTTGATGAAGCTGCGGAGGCTGTATGTCTATCTTTGCAATTGTCTTGATCTACACTGACGGAAACTTCAGGATTTCCAACTCCTTTACTGTCAGGTGAGTTTTGCCGTTGTGTGCCCCCGTTGCGTTTCGCCTGCGCCCTGCCGACGTTGACGTTCGGCTGCGGCTTCAGGCGGCGCCGCTGTGTGTCTTGCGCGGTTCCGGCTGTATTTGGAATGCCTGTCCCTTGTGCAGGTCCCTCTTGTTGTTGGGCTGCACTGTGGGGGTCATTTAAGTCGTGAACGTGATCACTACTACCGACTGGATCAACAAGTTTCACCGTAGTGCCTTGTTCTACCGTAGGCGAGGAAGTGCCTTCAGTATGTTGTGCACATTCCTGATTCGTATTTTCGGGTCCCTCTGGAATTGATGCCTGCATGGCTGCCTCCGCCGGTTCCATTTCAGCGACTGCTGCATTAGCTGTGAATGGACCATTGGCATTGGGTTGGCCTGATGATGCCGCCTCCATGGCAATGGCGGATTCCAGTGCTGGTTCATTACTGGCTTTTTGCTTTTGCACAGAGTGGGTGTGACCGGAACCATCCTCATCTGAAGAAATATCGGCGGAGTCCCGAGGCCGCTTATTGCCGGAGGCACTACGGTCACTAGCAGCAGGGGCAGACTGCTCCTCTACAAGAGGCATTATCATGGCACTGTCATTCACTAAAGTGGGATCTTGCACGGTATCGGAATTCAGAGAGACAACGGGCTGTTCTACATGACTGCGCATCAGGACATCACTAAATGTAAGCCGCTGTCGCTGTTGCAAATTGTTTTTTAAAACAAACATGCGACGGGGACAATCCTGCCGCAGGTGGCCACTCTCGTTACAAACATGGCACGTGGGAATTTGTCCGGTATAGGTAACTAGCCCCTTGTATCCACACACCATTATGTGCGACGGGATATTAACCTTTACTTCCATTTCAACAGATCGCACCCCGCTATAACACTGCAGCTTATGTTCCCTGGACCACATTTCATTTCTAACAGACCTAACGTCACCGTACTTCGACAAAACCTCCTTCAGGTAGCAATTTTCAACTTCAGGTGGGAGATTGAAAACACGGACATTTTTCAACTCTACATCAGCATTTGAAAGCGTAACGATACTCACAGTTCCGTTCCGATGGCGAAATTCAACGCGTCCCCCGAATTTCAGCAAAAGTCGCTCCATGATAACAGGATTGTGCAGCTTGACTAAGAAACAGTACTGTTCCAAATCGTAATAGGCAGTGTGGACCTGTTCTGTTGTTATCCCGATAACGTCGACAATCCACTCGTGGATCTCTAGTGAGCTTGGTTGCAGAGCACGGGTTGACTTATCAAATTCAAATTTCAGAGTATTCTTCCTGGGACACTGACGAGACATATCGCTAATTAACCCTTAACGGGTTAACAGCATCGAACGTTGACACGAAATACACAACACGCAGGCACAGAACAGTAAGACGACACGCGACGGACACAAACACCACTTGTAAACAATCGCTAGCTTGGCGGAGCGGACGGTACCTCCTCACACTAGCGCGTCTCAAGCGCAACTATGACTGAGCTATACCCCCTTTCACGATCTTCCTATTCCCATAACTTAAGGAAAAATATTACACTCTGCCTGGCTAAAGACGTCTAATCGAGCAAAATATCGTGTAATCATTATCTCTCAGTTATATATTAGCGTTAAACGATATAAATATAAAAAATACTAGACACTTCGCGCCTGGAGAAAGTGCGAGTCGGCGCCTTCACCTTAATGTCAGAATGCGAAAATTGCACTAGTAGCTTTTTTCAAGCAAGTCTGTTCGTCCGTTTTCTGTAATCGTTTGGTATCTGATTAAACTGACATACTCGCCTAAATTTCATTGTGACCCCGACGTGATTTGAACACGCAACCTTTTGATCTGGAGTCAGACGCGCAACCGTTGCGCCACTGAGTCGACACTGCTTAGGTCTTGTCATGAATAGGTTCCTCGAACACTTACTGTACCGTTCAAAGCTAAGAAATAATGACAGTAGGATCCAGGAGAGACTCGTCCCAGATGTTCTTGCTCTGACGGGGGTGTAACTCAGTGGTCGCAGTTCCGCTTCAGACGCCGTGCAGTGTGGACGTGCCTAGTCTTCCGCTCCGCCGTAGCGTTACGTATAGTGGACTATCGTTTGTTTACGTGTTGTGTTGTAATATCTGTGCGTGTTTCTCCGTCGTTGTTTCGTCTCTTGTGTTACTTTGTGTGCTTCTTTCTGTGTGTTTTGTGCAGCGGTTTCGGCCGTGTAGTTTTTGCATATGTCGTCTCAGGTTATTCCCCGTCAGGCTACAGTTAGTTTTGCTTTTGATAAGTCAACCCGCCATGTGCAACCTAGTTCCCTTGAGATTCATGATTGGTTGGTAGGTACATTTGGCATTCATTCGGATCAGTTGCACACTGCGTACTTTGATACCGAACTGTATGTGTTCTTTGTTAAGTTTATGGACCCTCTTCAGGTTGATAAAATTCTTTCTAAATTTGGTCATCAAGTTCTCTTTCGGCATCGGGATGAATCTGTGAGTACCGTGCTGCTTTCAAATGCTTCCATTACGTACACCAGTGTTCGTGTTTATAACCTTCCACCGGAGGTGGATAATGTCTATCTTAAGGAGGGTTTACAAAAGTATGGTGATGTTAAGAGTATTCGCCTCGAATGCTGGTCAAGCCAACATCGCCTGCAGTGTTACAGTGGTATTCGTTCAGTCGAAATGCACGTTAAGCAGAATATTCCATCTCACCTGCAGATCGGTGGATATCGTGTCCATGTAACATATAGTGGTCAGGTTGGTACCTGTTTTTTGTGCAATGAAAGTGGTCACGTGCGTACCAACTGTCCGCGGAGGGTTTTTGTCTTAAGAAATTATCTGGAACAGCGTCGTAAGTTAACGGTCGCTGACCTCGTTGCCGGTGGTTCTGCTCTTGGTGTAGAACAGTCCAATGCTGGTAGCGCCCCACCACAGGTTTTGCACACCCCTGAACCGAATTTCCTCCTTTGCGGGCTAAATCTGATGTTGTTTTGTCTGCTCCTCCGGTGGGTGTGCCGCTTTTGAATAATAAACGGCGTCGCGCTCAATATGGAAATAGTATGGATGAGGATCTCCCCGAGATGCCCGAGTCCGAGCAACCAGCATCCTCCGAGCCACAGAGTAGTGTCGATGCTCCCTGCCCTCCTGAGGTAGCGGTTCCGGTGGCGGCTGCTGCCGCCCCTCCGGCCTCCGACGCGGCTTCTCTCAAGTCGGATCGTCGGTCGGGCGAGTTGGCGCCGTCTTCCGAACCGACTTCGTTGTCACAACAAGTGGAGTCGCAACAACTTCCTGCTTCGCTGCCCCACACATCTGCCAGCGGACCTGCTCCGCTTCCTTCCAACTTTGCAGCTTCGGACCTTCCTGCTCACGTTTCGCATCCGTGTAGTCCGTGTTTTCCGGATGCTAGTGTAGGTGTCGACCAGTCCGTTTCGTCGGATGTTTCCCCCGCGACCCCGGATCCCGAATGTGAACCGGCGCGGGTGGTGTCGGATACAGAACTTGACCCTCCTACGTCACCGGCGGCTGAAGCCTCCTTGCCCGTCAGCCGACGCAAGTTACGCGTTCAGCCGAACGTCAATGCTGTTCGTAAAAAACCGAAGCGTAAGGGATCCGCGGAACGGGGTAGCAGTCCCCCTCTCTCGGATGCCTCCGTCTCCCCTGCTATGGACTGTGACGTTGGTGTGTCGGTGTAGGTGATTTCTTCTCTCGCTTTTCTCTCCATGGTTCAAGCATACACCTTTCTTACCTTAAATGTTAACCGCATTGAGTCCGACATTCGCATTGCCTCTTTGCGGCAGTTTATTTACGACTCCTGTGCGGACGTCGTGTTTTTGCAGGAAGTGTTGTTTTCTGATCTCTCTCTACCTGGTTTTCAAACTGTTTTTAATGTCGCACCGGAATATTCAACAGGAACTGCTCTTTTCTTTCGAGAAGGTATTCCTATTACTGACATTGAATTCCTTGACTCTGGCCGTGGGATTGGTTGTCGTCTTTTTGATCTCCGCCTAGTTGTTTTGTATGCCCCCTCTGGTTCGGGTCACACTGTGGCTCGATCGCGCTTTTATAAGGAAGAGCTTATTTATCTTTTGCGCAAGAGTCCTCGGAGTCTCCTGCTCGGAGGCGATTTTAATTGTGTTTTACGCCCTGAAGACCAGTCCCCCAATTTTAATTATTGCCGTGCTTTACATGACTAGGTTCGTACGATGCACCTGCGTGATGTTTGGGAACACAAATATCCAACCCTGGTGAAATATACGTTTTTTACCGCGTCCTCATGCAGTAGACTCGACAAATTCTACTTCTCTGATTTTTTATGTGATAAAATTCTTTCTGTCGATGTTATTCCTACTAGTTTTTCTGACCATTGTGCTTTTACTGCAACTGTAAATCTGCAACTGTAAATCTTTATTGTTCCCAGTGGATGTTAAATGTTTCCCACCTTGCCGACAGTGCTATGGATGATGTTAGGCGTGCCGTGTGGGAGCGTTGTCTTCGCTCTGTCCAGCGTTACCCCTCCTTACTGATTTGTTGGACTGCGTTTGCCAAGCCCAAGATTCGTCAGACTTTGATCTTTTACTGTGCTGCGAGGGGGCGTGATTTTAAAAAGACGTATGAATTTTACTACTCTGCCCTGCGTGAACGGCGAATTTCTCCGGGAGTTCCAGGTAGATGATGTTTTCGATTTTATTGCTCGCTCTCCGTCCGGTAAATCGCCGGGTCCAGACGGCCTGCCTAAAGAATTTTATCCCCGTTTTTGGCCTCTTTTGGGAGGCACTTTTACGCAGATTTTAAATGAGATTGTCAGGGGGATGGATGTGCCTGCCGATTTTAAAGTAGGGAAAATTGTTTTAATTCCGAAGTCCTCTGGTCGTTTATCTGCTGGCAATCTTCGTCCGCTCACATTGCTGAACTTTGATTACAAGACAGCTGCTAGAGTGCTCAATAGCCGGTTGTCTTCTCTGCTTCGGGATGTGATTGGTGCACATCAATGTTGTTTTTATGATAGATCTATTATGACCCCAGTGGCCGAATATCGGGATGATGTCTCGGTTGCGGCGGTTACAAACGTACATTGTGCCTTTGCTTTCCTTGATTTTTATAAGGCTTTTGATCACATCAGTCATGTGTTTTTAGAGCGTGTTTTAGGTACAATAGGTTTTAACGCTTCATCACGTGGTGTTCTTGGCAATTTGTATCGGGGAATCACTGCCCGCGTGTCTGTCAATGGGCAGCTGACGCCGCCCATTGCTGCTATCCGCCGCGGGGTGCCTCAGGGCAGTCCGCTCTCTATGTCTTTATTCGTGTTGTCCCTGGAACCACTGCTTCGGACAACTGCTCTCAAGCTTCAGGGTATGACCCTCTCTGGTGGGAAGCTCACTGTTAATATGCCTTGTTCTCCTCCGTCAACGTGATGATATCCCGTTGTTGAAAGGGGCAGTTGATGCATACTGTCGTGTTTCTGGAGCGCGCCTCAATCAGGGTAAATGCAAGTTCCTTGATATTCGAGGATTTCGCGATGCTGATGTCCCTTGGGCCACTTTTGTCGATCGCCATACGTCCTTGGGGATTATCATTGATCGGTGTCCTCACAAAATGGCGGCTCTCAATTGGAAATCCGTTACCGAGAAGATACAGGGGGCTCTGATGGTCCATGAGCAGCGCTCTGCTACCATTTTGCAAACAGTCCGAATTTTAGATACATACGTTCTATGTTAAGCCTATTATGTTGCTCAGCTGTTCCCACTTCCCCTGATGGTGGCGAAAGGGTTGCGCCAATTGTCTAGCAGGTTTATCTGGAAGGGCCATTTATTCAAGTTACGTTACGAGGTTATGACGAAACCGCGTATCTCCGGAGGCTTGGGCCTCTCTGACATTACTCGCAAGGCATCTGCCTTGTACGTCCGCCGTACGACTCTCATTGTTACGCAAGAATGACTTCAATTACATCCAGGCTTTTTACTGTTGTGCGTCCGGGAAGCCTTACTCCACCTGTCGACGTCGGTCGCCTCAATTTTAAGTTGAAACACATCCGGGAATTTTATATTGCGGTGAGTTACCTCTGTGACGTCTTCTTGCGACGACCGGTGCCAACTACCAAGGGCCTGATTGCCCGCTGGGAGGGGCTGGCTGGTCCCAATCCAATAGAACTGGCGTCCCCATCCGTGTCCTGGAGCAACGTCTGGAAGAATGTTAGTCTGCCGATCCACTCTATGGGTGCGGCGTCCACGTGGTATAGGGTAATTAATAATTTGGTCCCAACCAATGTACGACTGCACCGCATTGGTCTTTCTGACACGGACAACTGTACTCGGTGTGGTCTCCTGGATACCCTTGAGCATCGATTCACCTGTTGTGGCCACCTTGCCAATTGGCGTTGGCTCAGGAAACATTGATTGGACATTTTGTACATTTTGTCGTCACTTGTCACGAGGAGGATGAACACCTAGCGTTTCAGCAATACATGCTTACTGCTTACTGGACCCGTTTGCGATTGCCACGTCTCCGCGATGACTTTGCCAATATGCTTACCCTGACGTCTTAAAGAGAGGGTGTTGGATAAGGCCGCCCATGAGCTCCGCCTTTTTATGATGTTTCTGGATTTGCATCTATCCCGTGTCGTCCTTCTTTTATTTATTTATTTTTCTTTCTTTTTCTTTTACGCCAGGACTGCAGTTTTCGTGGAACTTTTGGCTGCAAAAGAGTAACAATGAGGCCAAGTAACGAGACAGTAGGGGAAGGTCCGATGCCCTAGTGCAGGTGCCATTCGGAGACGGGACAGTGGAGACATCGTGGCCAGGCCTCGGATTTCGACCCCTACCGACTTTGTTTCCGCAGGCCTGCATCTGAAGGACACCTCTTGTAATATTAAAAAAAAAAAAAAAAGTTGGTAGAGCGAAAAAAAAAGGGGTATGATTCCTGCTTCGGGTGCAGGAGGTCCCGGGTTCAAATCCCGGACGAGCCCTTGCGTTTTGTACAACGGTGTGGTAACAAATCGCATGGCGACGGCTGTTTCACGCATTTCCAGGCCTCCAAGTCAGCGCTAAAATCCGACAACCAGTTCTGAAACCGTTTCATGTTTCATTTGAGCAATATGCACCCTGCTGGTGGAACGTTTGAAGTTGATTTAAATGGTCACAGTAGAGATCGTAGCAAGTGTCTTCCTGAGTGCGACGAAAACGGGTTTCCGCCCGCAATCGAACCGGAAAAAAAAAGTGGCTAGGATAGCTGGCTTTCACCCAGGAGGCCCGGGTTCGATTCCCGGTACCGGAAAAAAAAGTGGTAGAGTGTCTGCTTCGCATGCAGAAAGTCCTGGGTTCAAATCCCCGCTCCTCCAATTTAAGTTTCTCCGTGCAGCAGTACATGAAAACTTTTGCCTATCACCATATTCTATAAAATTCAGTGTACAAGATTCTTCCCCCAAGCAAGTGGATTTCGTACAGTTCGACCTCATGGCGGGAGGACGATGACATGCAAGACCCTTGGCTGCGATCCTCCCATTGAAATGTTGCTCCAAACCCTTCGGTATGGCGTGCGGAGTGCATCTCAAACATGTATTTGCAACTCACCGCGACAATCGTCTTTTGTTTTTTCGAGATACTGAAAAATGAAGGGGGCACGCGGGATTCAACCGGGGACCTCTCGATCTGCTGTCGAATGCTCTAAGACTGAGCTATACCCCCTTTCACGATCTTCCTATTCCCATAACTTAAGGAATAGTATTACACTCTGCCTGGCTAAAGACGTCTAATCGAGCAAAATATCGTGTAATCATTATCTCTCAGTTATATATTAGCGTTAAACGATATAAATATCAAAAATACTAGACACTTCGCGCCTGGAGAAAGTGCGAGTCGGCGCCTTCACCTTAATGTCAGAATGCGAAAATTGCACTAGTAGCTTTTTTTCAAGCCGTCCGTTCGTCCGTTCTCTGTAATCGTTTGGTATCTGATTAAACTGACATACTCGCCTATGGCTTTCGTAAACGAAAATTTCATTGTGACCCCGACGTGGTTTGAACACGCAACCTTCCCATCTGGAGTCAGACGCGCTACCGTTGAGCCACGGAGTCGACGCTGCTTAGGTCTTGTCATGAATAGGTTCCTCGAACACTTACTGTACCGTTCAAACCTAAGAAATAATGACAGTAGGATTCAGGAGAGACTCGTCCCAGATGTACTTGCTCTGGCGGGGGTGTAACTCAGTGGTAGAGTGTCTGCTTCGCATGCAGAAAGTCGTGGGTTCAAATCCCAGATCCTCCAATTTTTGTTTCTCCGTGCAGCAGTACATGAAAACTTTTGCCTATCACCATATTCTATAAAATTCAGTGGACAAGATTCTTCCCCCGAGCAAGTGGATTTCGTACAGTTCGACCTCATGGGGGGAGGACGATGACCTGCAAGACCCTTGGCTGCGATCCTCCCATCGAAATGTTGCTCCAAAGCCTTCGGTATGGCGTGCGGAGTGCATCTCAAACATGTATTTGCAACTCACCGCGACAATCGTCTTTTGTTTTTTCGAGATACTGAAAAATGAAGGGGGCACCCGGGATTGAACCGGAGACCTCGCGATCTGCAGTCGAATGCTCTACGCCTCTTTTTTCAGCTTATTTCCTGCTGCCACAAATCAGCTACAATCCTATTCAATGAAAAATTGTCTCCGAAAGGCATCAAATCTGCTTGAAATGATACGTGGCTATCAGCACCATTATTCAACACACATGCTCGACTGTGCGCAGACGCCTGTGGCGTAGCCCTTGGGTCCTGAATCAGATGCAGTAGTTGCAACAAAAACTCTCCTGAACGGCACTGTGCCGAAAATTTCGCTACAGATCACCCTTGTCTTGCTTGTGCTTCAGGTAGACGCCGGTTTTGCAGCCAGGAAGCGGACAGCAGCTACTTTCAACTAGTTTTGCAGTACTCAAACAACACAGTAAAACAGCATGCATCTTTTGCAGAACAGGAAAAACTCGACTGTGACAAGATTCGAACCTGCAATCTTCGGATCCGAAGTCCGACGCCTTATCCATTTTTTTTTTTTTTTTTCCACCTAAACTCGAACTCGGATAGCTGGATTCAAAGTCCAGAGTGCTAACCATTACACCATTTTTTTCTCTTTTTTTTATTATTATGCTTGTAGCGGTTTTTTTTGTTTCTTCTTAGTTTATTTTTTCATCGTGTAGAATTGAGCGGTGACAGTCAGATTCAGGCCTGCGGAAGCAAAGTGGGCAGGGGTCGAAGCCCGAGGCCTGGCCACGATGACTCCACCGTCCTGTTTCCGAATGGCACCTGTGCAAGGGCATCGTACTTTCCACTACTGTCTGGGTTCTTGGTCTCACGTTTGTTTATCTTGTGCGCCCTATAGGTCCACGAAAACATCAGTCCTGGTGTACTGAAGAAGTATACATAAAGGCGGAAAGTCCAGAAACAGTATAAAAGAAAATGGCTCACACAGGGGACTTACCCAACACCCTCTCTTTCAAATGTCAGGCTAAGCATGTTTGTAAAATCATCACGGAGCCCTGGCAATCGCAAGCGGTTCCAGTAAGCAGTAAGCATGTACTGCCGAAACGCTAAGTGTCCATCCTCTTCATGACAACTGTTGACAAAATGTACGTAATGTCCAATCAACCACATGACGGTATTGAGCTTCGTTCGTGGAAAAAAGGAAGAATCGGGCAGGACGATGATGTCAATAGTGTAAGCGGCTTCAGCAGACCTAGTGACAAAAGCCAGTTGTTTCCTGAGCCAACACCAATTAGCAAGGTGCCCACAGCAGGTGAATCGATGCTCAAGGGTATCCAGGAGACCACACCGAGTACAGTTGTCCGTGTCAGAAAGACCAATACGGTGCAGTCGTACATCGGTGGGGACCAAATTATTAATTACCCTATACCACGTGGACGCCGCAGCCATAGAGTGGATCGGCAGACTAACTTTCTTCCAGACGTTCCTCCAGGACACGGATGGGGACGCCAGTTCTATTGGATTGGGACCGGCCAGCCCCTCCCAGCGGGCAATCAAGCCTTTGGTCGGTGGCACCGGTCGTCGCAAGAAGACGTCACCGAGGGAACTCACCGCAATATAAAATTCCCGGATGTGTTTCAACTTAAAATTGAGGCGACTGACGTCGACAGGTGGAGTAAGGCTCCCCGGACGCACAACAGTAAAAAGCCTGGATGTAATTGAAGTCACTTCTTGCGTAACAATGAGAGTCGTACGGCGGACGTACAAGGCAGATGCCTTGCGAGTAATGTCAGAGAGGCCCAAGCCTCCGGAGATACGCGGTTTCGTCATAACCTCGTAACGTAACTTGAATAGATGGCCCTTCCAGATAAACCTGCTAGACAATTGGCGCAACCTTTTCGCCACCATCAGGGGAAGTGGGAACAGCTGAGCAACATAATAGGTTTTACATAGAACGTATGTGTCTAAAATTCTGACTTTCTGCAAAATGGTAGCAGAGCGCTGCTCATGGACCATCAGAGCCCCCTGTATCTTCTCGGTGACAGATTTCCAATTGAGAGCCGCCATTTTTAGAGGACACCGATCAATGATAATCCCCAAGGACGTATGGCGATCGACAAAAGTGGCCCAAGGGACATCAGCATCGCGAAAGCCTCGAATATCAAGGATCTTACATTTACCTTGATTGAGGCGCGCTCCAGAGACACGACAGTATGCATCAACTGCCCCTTTCAACAACGGGATATCATCACGTTGACGGAGGAGAACAACGACATCATCCGCATATGCCTTAACAGTGAGCTTCCCACCAGAGAGGGTCATACCCTGAAGCTTGAGAGCAATGGTCCGAAGCAGTGGTTCCAGGGACAATACGAATAAAGACATAGAGAGCGGACTGCCCTGAGGCACCCCGCGGCGGATAGCAATGGGCGGCGTCAGCTGCCCATTGACAGACACCCGGGCAGTGATTCCCCGATACAAATTGCTAAGAACACCACGTGATGAAGCGTTAAAACCTATTGTACCTAAAACACGATCTAAAAACACATGACTGACGTGATCAAAAGCCTTATAAAAATCAAGGAAAGCAAAGGCACAATGTACGTTTGTAACCGCCGCAACCGAGACAACATCCCGATATTCGGCTACTGGGGTCGGAATAGATCTATCATGAAAACAACATTGATGTGCACCAATCACATCCCGAAGCAGAGAAGACAACCGGCTATTGAGCACTCTAGCAGCTGTCTTGTAATCAAAGTTCAGCAATGTGAGCGGACGAAGATTGCCAGCAGATAAACGACCAGAGGACTTCGGAATTAAAACAATTTTCCCTACTTTAAAATCGGCAGGCACATCCATCCCCCTGACAATCTCATTTAAAATCTGCGTAAAAGTGCCACCCAAAAGAGGCCAAAAACGGAGATAAAATTCTTTAGGCAGGCCGTCTGGACCCGGCGATTTACCGGACGGAGAGCGAGCAATAAAATCGAAAATATCATCTTCCTGGAACTCACGGAGAAATTCGCCGTTCGCGTCAGGCGTGATCGTCGCAGTGAGATCCCCAAGGACATCATCCGAAAGAGACTCACCAAAATCATCGGCAGAGTATAGACTAGCGTAATACTGATGAAGAGCACGAGTCATTTCCTCCTGTGCAATAAGCTGTCGTCCATCATCCACCGTAAGAGAAGAGATGTAGGAGCGACGACGACGAGTCTGATGCCGTAGCAGGTGGTACAAAGATGTCAGTTAACCTTCAACAAGAGGGTGAGGTTGCGACTTAACTCGCAGACCATCCATCTGACGTCGTTTAAGGCCCAAGAGCTTGGCTTTAATACGACGAACATCTTGGATTCGCCGAGGAGAGGTACCCGCCGCGTCATATAGTTCACGCAGGGCAGAGTAGTAAAATTCATACGTGTTTTTAAAATCACGCGCCCTTGCAGCACAGTAAAAGATCAAAGTCTGACGAATCTTGGGCTTGGCAAACGCAGTCCAACAAACCAGCAAGGAGGGGTAACGCGGGACAGAGCGAAGACAACGCTCCCACACGGCACTCATAACATCATCCATAGCACTGTCGGCAAGGTGGGAAACATTTAACATCCACTGGGAACGATAAAGTTTCGCAGGTTGGTGGCTAAGATTTACAGTTGCAGTAAAAGCACAATGGTCAGAAATACTAGTAGGAATAACATCGACAGAAAGAATTTTATCACATAAAAAATCAGAGAAGTAGAATCTGTCGAGTCTACTGCAGGAGGACGCGGTAAAAAACGTATATTTCATTAGGGTTGGATATTTGTGTTCCCAAACATCACGCAGGTGCATCGTACGAACCAAGTCATGTAAAGCACGGCAATAATTAAAATTGGGGGACTGGTCTTCAGGGCGTAAAACACAACTAAAATCGCCTCCGAGCAGGAGACTCCGAGGACTCTTGCGCAAAAGATAAATAAGCTCTTCCTTATAAAAGCGCGATCGAGCCACAGTGTGACCCGAACCAGAGGGGGCATACAAAACAACTAGGCGGAGATCAAAAAGACGACAACCAATCCCACGGCCAGAGTCAAGGAATTCAATGTCAGTAATAGGAATACCTTCTCGAAAGAAAAGAGCAGTTCCTGTTGAATATTCCGGTGCGACATTAAAAACAGTTTGAAAACCAGGTAGAGAGAGATCAGAAAACAACACTTCCTGCAAAAACACGACGTCCGCACAGGAGTCGTAAATAAACTGCCGCAAAGAGGCAATGCGAATGTCGGACTCAATGCGGTTAACATTTAAGGTAAGAAAGGTGTATGCTTGAACCATGGAGAGAAAAGCGAGAGAAGAAATCACCTACACCGACACACCAACGTCACAGTCCATAGCAGGGGAGACGGAGGCATCCGAGAGAGGGGGACTGCTACCCCGTTCCGCGGATCCCTTACGCTTCGGTTTTTTACGAACAGCATTGACGTTCGGCTGAACGCGTAACTTGCGTCGGCTGACGGGCAAGGAGGCTTCAGCCGCCGGTGACGTAGGAGGGTCAAGTTCTGTATCCGACACCACCCGCGCCGGTCCACATTCGGATCCGGGGTCGCGGGGGAAACATCCGACAAAACGGACTGGTCGACACCTACAGTAGCATCCGGCAAACACGGACTACACGGATGCGAAACGTGAGCAGGAAGTTCCGAAGCCGCAAAGGTGGAAGGAAGCGGAGCAGGTCCGCTGGCAGATGTGTGGGGCAGCGAAGCACGAAGTTGTTGCGGCTCCACTTGTTGTGACAACGAAGTCGGTTCGGAAGACGGCGCCAACTCGCCCGACCGACGATCCGACTTGAGAGAAGCCGCGTCGGAGGCCGGAGGGGCGGCAGCAGCCGCCACCGGAACCGCTACCTCAGGAGGGCAGGGAGCATTGACACTACTCTGTGGCTCGGAGGATGCTGGTCGCTCGGACTATTTCCATCTTGAGCGCGACGCCGTTTATTATTCAAAAGCGGCACACCCACCGGAGGAGCAGACGGAACAACATCAGATTTAGCCCGCAAAGGAGGAAATTCGGTGTCAGGGGTGTGCAAAACCTGTGGTGGGGCGCTACCAACATTGGACTGTTCTACACCAAGAGCAGAACCACCGGCAACGAGGTCAGCGGCCGTTAACGTACGACGCTGTTCCAGAGAATTTTTTAAGACAAAAACCCTCCGCGGACAGTCGGTACGCACGTGACCACTTTCATTGCACAAAAAACAGGTGCCAACCTGACCACTATATGTTACATGGACACGATATCCACCGATCTGCAGGTGAGTTGGAATATTCTGCTTAACGTGCATTTCGACTGAACGAATACCACTGTAACATTGCAGGCGATGTTGGCTTGACCAGTGTTCAAGGCGAATACTCTTAACATCACCATACTTTTGTAAACCCTCCTTAAGATAGACATTATCCACCTCTGGTGGAAGGTTATAAACACGAACACTGGTGTGCGTAATGGAAGCATTTGAAAGCAGCACGGTACTCACAGAATCATCCCGATGCCGAAAGAGAACTTGATGACCAAATTTAGAAAGAAGTTTATCAATCTGAAGAGGGTCCATAAACTTAACAAAGAACACATACAGTTCGGTATCAAAGTAAGCAGTGCGCACCTGATCCGAATGAATGCCAAATGTACCTACCAACCAATCATGAATCTCAAGGGAACTAGGTTGCACATGGCGGGTTGACTTGTCAAAAGCAAAACTAACTGTAGCCTGACGAGGAATAACCTGAGACGACATATGCAAAAACTACACGGCCGAAACCGCTGCACAAAACACACAGAAAGAAGCACACAAAGTAACACAAGAGACGAAACAACGACGGAGAAACACGCACAGATATTACAACACAACACGTAAACAAACGATAGTCCACTATACGTAACGCTACGGCGGAGCGGAAGACTAGGCACGTCCACACTGCACGGCGTCTGAAGCGGAACTGCGACTGAGCTATACCCCCTTTCACGATCTTCCTATTCCCATAACTTAAGGAAAAGTATTACACTCTGCCTGGCTAAAAACGTCTAATCGAGCAAAATATCGTGTAATCATTATCTCTCAGTTATATATTAGCGTTAGACGATGTAAATATCAAAAATACTAGACACTTCGCGCCTGGAGAAAGTGCGAGTCGGCGCCTTCACCTTAATGTCAGAATGCGAAAATTGCACTAGTAGCTTTTTTCAAGCAAGTTCTGTTCGTCCGTTCTCTGTAATCGTTTGGTATCTGATTAAACTGACATACTCGCCTATGGCTTTCGTAAACGATAATTTCATTGTGATCCCGACGTGATTTGAACACGCAACCTTCTGATCTGGAGTCACACGCGCTACCGTTGCGCCACGGAGTCGACGCTGCTTAGGTCTTGTCATGAATAGGTTCCTCGAACACTTACTGTACCGTTCAAACCTAAGAAATAATGACAGTAGGATCCAGGAGAGACTCGTCCCAGATGTACTTGCTGTGGCGGGGGTGCAACTCAGTGGTAGAGTGTCTGCTTCGCATGCAGAAGGTCCTGGGTTCAAATCCCAGCTCCTCCAATTTTTGTTTCTCCGTGCAGCAGTACATGAAAACTTTTGCCTATCACCATATTCTATAAAATTCAGTGTACAAGATTCTTCCCCCAAGCAAGTGGATTTCGTACAGTTCGATCTCATGGCGGGAGGACGATGACCTGCAAGACCCTTGGCTGCGATCCTCCCATTGAAATGTTGCTCCAAAGCCTTCGGTATGGCGTGCGGAGTGCATCTCAAACATGTATTTGCAACTCACCGCGACAATCGTCTTTTGTTTTTTCGAGATACTGAAAAATGAAGGGGGCACCCGGGATTGAACCGGGGACCTCTCGATCTGCAGTCGAATAGTCTACGACTTTTTTTTTTCTTTTTTTTAGGGCCTCCCATCTCCCCTTCTAGCCCTTCCATTCGCTCTCCTTCATGCGCCTTCTTCGGCGAGCTTCAATGCCCCACATTTTTTTTTTTCCAGTGGATATGGAACTGAATTGCATCTGGAGGACAATGTTAGAAAATTTGAAGTTGTAATCGGAATTTGTTACGGTGAAAATAACTCTCTCTATAATACTATTTACCGCATTAACGAAACGCAAAATATTCATCCATTAGAATTTAAACAAAAATGAGAGTGAAACAAAAGTAAAAATGACGAAAGGAAATTGAACTTCTTCAGTGACGCACGTCTTTTTCATGAGAATAGTTTATCCCTACTATTCTTGTGCTGTGGCGTGATGCCTGTTACTTCTTGGGAAAATATGCCTTTTCGAGGTTCTGTTGAGGCCTTCACGGCTACCGTATCGGTCCCGGGGCACACGAAGTCCCCACCGTACTTCACCCTCAACAGCAATCCCCTACTTTGGCAGTCTATCGTGTTCGGTCGTTCCATGTGGTATGGGGATTAACCGATGCCTTGTTTCTGAAACAAAATTTGCATCATATTTCCGAACTTCTTTTTATGGTCTTTGTACCGGTATATTTTAAAGTATTCATCTTTCGTATATTCTCGATATTCTTGGAGATTGTCATTGCCTTTGTTGTTAACAACATAATTGACAAAATTTCCGAATAGCCACAAGATGACATTGTTTTTTTGTGGTGGAAAGGAAATTTCTTCTGGAAAGAGTATATCGTTTAGCGTGATTTCTCTTCCATCGCTCCTTTTAAGAAAAGCGACTTGCAATACAATGTCATTCCAAATATTCTTGTATCCATTGCAGATGAAGCGATGCTTTAAGGAGTCCAAAGTGTGACATTTTTGGCACACATTGGTTGCTTGTAGTCCTATTGAATACAGTTTTTCATTGGTACTAATTATGTTGTTGACAACTCTGTACCATGACGCTTGCACTTCCGTAGTCAGTGTTTTGTTATTTATATTGGTCCATATTTTTTCCCAGTTTTTGTTAGGATACTTCAGCTCCATTTTATTTCGGTTTTCGCGTGATTTTAACTTCTCTACTATATAGTGACTTGTCCTCTTATTTTTGTCCGTTAAAATGCATGTCAAGTAGCTTAATTCTACATAAAAATCCTTAATATGCTTTAGGGTGTAATTGATGTTGTGAACATCTACTGGCGGCTACATGCTTCCGGGTTTGAGAAGGTCAAATAGAGCGGCAGTTATGCTGTTCGGCTGTGTCTTGATAAGTTTGAGCGTTCTTTTAATGAAGAGGGCAGTGTTTTTCCTTCGAAGGTCTGTCAGCCCTAGGCCTCCGTTTTCGGGTCTCGATGTAGTCGTTCCTACTGCTACTCTAAAGATATGGCCTTTCCATACGTATCGACAGATTGTGCTCATAATAGATTTCACTATATCTGGAGGTGTTGGTAAAACCTGAGCGACATATGCAGCTTTCGAAATAAGTGCACAGTTGATTAGTTTAATTCTTTGCTTCATATTTAAGTCTCTCGTTTCATGCAGTATTAAGCTGCCTCTGATTTTTCCAAACACCTGTTTCCAATTAGCAGCCGTTGTTCTTAATAGGCAACTGTAAAAAGTTATGCCCAAAGCAGTGTGACGCTCCACCCTGTTTGCCCACGGTAGCTGTACATTGTCAAGACCCTGTAAATTTAAAAAGGAACTTTTAGTTTCACTGATCCTCGCACCAGTTGCCCTGCTATAAAGCAATAACTTGTCTGTTAGCTGGGCACAGTATTCATCGCTCCTTACTAGAACTCCCACATCGTCAGCGTATGCATTTGTAACCGTCTTCAGCCCAGCTATTGTTATGCCTTCTAAGGTTGTGTTCAAAAGCCTTAAAAGGGGTTCCAGAGAAACCACATAAAACAACATGGACAAAGGACTTCCCCGAGGAACTCCACTAGATATCAATACTTCATTAGTATATTGTCCATTGATCGAGATTTTGGTGCGTATGCCTCTGACGATGTTCATTAAAACCGCTAAGTTTCCATCATTGAAACCTGTGTGTTTTAAGGTTCTGAACAGATATCCGTAGTTGACTCTGTCAAACGCTGTAGCAAAATCAATGAAGGCAATGCCTCCATTCGCTGACGATGATGAAAAAATAGAAATAATGTCTCGATATTCACATACAGTCTTAAAAATGGTACGTCGAGGGAGACACGTCTGGTGGCATCCAATGACTTTTGATAAAATCGGTACCATTCGTTCTTTAATTATACGTGCAACTACCTTGTAATCTGAGTTCATGAGACTGATAGGCCTCATTTTAGTAATATCTTTCGTGTCCGTACTCCTTCCTTTTGGAAGTAGTACAGTTACACTTTCCTTAAAAGCAGCAGGAATTTCCTCTCCCCTCAAGACGTCATTAACTACTTCCGTGAATTGGGAACCTATTAGGTGCCAAAAGGTCCTATAAAACTCCACGGACAGGCCGTCTGGGCCTGGAGACTTACGTGAAGGTGAAGATTTGAGTATATCAAAAACCTCGTCTTTCGTAATTTCTAACGTTAAACCCCTGTTCTCCTCATCTGTAACAACTGCCTCTATTCCGGAGTTCTGTAAAATCTCTTGTACTGAGTTGTCGTCAGTAGCATTTCCGGAATACAATTGCTGAAAAAATCTATGTGCTTCATTTAAGATATCCCTTTGTTCTGTCAGGACTCTGTTATCTTCCGATCTTAGGCTGGCAATAAAATTTCGTCTCCTGTTTCTTGTGTGTTGTATCAAGTGGTAGATGGAGGTGTTTTCCGCCTCCACCATCGTTCTAGTGTGGGATTTTATTTGTAATCCCTCTAAATGTACCCTCTTGATACTTATCATTTTGGCTTTAACGTTTTTAATATTGATAAAGACGTCTTGAGACATTGGTTGGTCGTAAAGGTCTCTTAAGCAAGAGTAGTAAAACTCCATCGTGTGTCGTGACCACATTGCCCTTTCTTTGGCGTAAGATATCAGCGCTGCTCTTATCTTTTTCTTAGCGGCCATAGTCCACCATTCAATAGTTGTTCTATATTGAGTACGCATCCTTAAAACAGATTGCCAAGTTTCTTGCATCTTTAAAGCTATAGCGTTGTCAGAGAGGGTATTGATATTTAATTTCCATAGTGGGCGACCCCAATATGTCTTCTGCCTGGTTAATTTGATGCTGCACCTCACTCCGAGGTGGTCAGAGAAGGCAGCTGGTATCACCTCGATACTACTGACTTTGGTGGCTAAGGTGGGGGTGACATATATTCTGTCGATTCTGCTCTGTGTAGTACCAGTGATGTATGTGAAGCGAACCAGCGTCGGATATTGTATTTCCCACGCGTCAAACCACTTCATGTTGGTGACCAACGCCTGCAGCTCTTGGGAGAAGTTAAAATTTGGTCGCTGACCCTTTTTATTTAAAACGCAATTAAAAACTCCACCAATGACAATTTCGGCAGGGTTGTCTTGGAGTAGAAATAAAATGTCACTTTTAAAAAAGGCTGCCCTCTCTCGTCTCGCATTGTTGGCTGAAGGTGCGTATAGGTTTATAAAAGTGGTGTTAAAAATTTTGCAGCTAATTCCCCTCCCCGACTCTAAAAGGCACACATTTGTCATCTCGATCCCTTCTTTAGCAAGGATGGCTGTTCCACACGCGTTTTCCGGTGCCACATTCAACACCTCTTTGTACCCTGAAACATACAATGCTGTGACATTAACTTCCTGCAGGAAGGCGATATCTGTATCGGACTGATACAGAAAGTCCTTCAGTGCAGCTACCTTTGCTTGACTCTGAATTTTGTTTATGTTTATGGTGGTCACGTTATATGTATGTTCCACTGTGAGACGCTACAAGACAGTAAACAGAGGACACGGTAGTGGAGCCGCGTACAATAACATCGGGTTAGATACATATAGTGTTATTTTATTTTACTGTTATTCCATTGACGGTTTTCCTTCTTTTCGCTGTTTTCTTTCTTTCTTCTTAGAGTTCAGTGTGACAATTTTTAATAAAAAAATTCTTCCTCAAAAGCCCCTTCCGCCCCCATTGCATCGGTCTGATCTTCCTTTTCGTCCGCCCAGTTAAATCGTGGCTCGGTGATGTCGTGTCCATGTCCTTGTCCGAGTCGGGTATCATCTTCCATATCTGATGTCGTATCTTCATGCAAGGGTTCAACTGTTCCGTGTGGCGCGTCAGCCCGCTCTTGTCTCTGGCTTCGATCCGAAGACTCGCCGACCGCTTCCTTTTGTGTATCTTCGTCCTTCCTTGCGGTCTCCTGTATCTGCCTCAGCCGCTCTCTTAAGGGAGGGGCCAAATTCTCTGCTGCTTGATGTGCTCTTCGTCTCTTTTTATTTTTTGATGATTTCGGTGAACCCGTCGGTGAAACCTTTGGTAAACTTCCTGGCGACTCCGTGGAAGGTCGAGGAGAAGTCTCCTGTCCCGCCTTCGTGGCGGAAGATTTTGGAGCTCCGTTAATGTCTGAGTCGGCCGATGCTTCTGTTTCTACGACACGTGAGACGGGTGGTGTCATTGGTTCGTCTTCTTGCGCCCCCCCTTTTCCTTTGACGTTTCCGGAACCAGTCTGTAGTGTCCTGTCATCTGTGTGGTTCTCAGGTGTCTGTTGTATCATTTCCTCTTGATGTCCATCCACTGTAGTTCCCTCTGGAATGTTGGCCATGTCGTGTGTAACTACCGCTTCGTACTCTACCATGTCTACATCAGGTATTATCGATGAAGCTTGTCGCTCGTTGGAAGAGTTGTCAGATTCAGAGGGCAAGCGCCGTGCGCCCGCAGTGACGTCATTACTGGCCAGTTGCTGATTGTCATCGATACTCAACTCCGCGGTGCTTCCCGTTGCCGTGCGCGCGACGGAGGGTTCAGTCTGCTCGGCCATATTCTGTCGATAGGGGGCGCGGCTAGCTGCCGCGGCAGCGTACGTCACTTGCATGCTCACAACTTGTCCTGGGACAGCCGCCTCGTTAGTCGGTAACTGAGGAACCCGCCTTCTACTGCACTCACTTCTGACGTGCCCCGTGGCGTTACATAACGCACAAGTCCGTGGCTGCCCATCATAAATTATGAGAGCGCGATGGCCACAGATATTCAAGTAAGAAGGAATATGTCGTAAGAGCTCAATCTTAATCTGTCTAACTCCATTCAAAACCGGAAACATATATTGCTCCGACCATTTTTCTGCAAATTTAGATATAACCCAACCATAGGGCTGAAGAGCAGCATTGATTGCTCCGGCAGGGACCTCGAACGGCAGTTCGAAAACTCGCACTGTTCGAATGCCTAGCCCAGCATGGGAAACAAGAACGTCACTAACGGTTCCGTCTGCATGATTAAATTTCATAGTGCCACCACACTTGTCAACTATCGAGGAGCACAAATCTGAGGAAATCAATTTCAAAAACACAGAATTGGAAACAAAAGAAAGATGAACGTCAATAATTTTGTATCCAGTGATCTTAACTGTTTCTGAAAGCAACCTTTTGATCTCAAAAGCCTTTGGTCTTTGACAAGTCCAATCAAAGGTAAATCTAACCGTATCTCTCCTTTCACAGTTAATTTCGTTCATTTTGTCATTTTAAATTACTGAAAGATGCAAAGTAAACAAAGCGCTCTACAGACCTTCGTAACAGCCACACAGCCGCTGTTTACGCCAGCCCTCCTAGCGCTGCCGCCACACGTCCGTCCGGCTCGGCGGCCGAGCAGCGAATGAATACGACTGAGCTATACCCCCTTTCACGATCTTCCTATTCCCATAACTTAAGGAAAAATATTACACTCTGCCTGGCTAAAAACGTCTAATCGAGCAAAATATCGTGTAATCATTATCTCTCAGTTATATATTAGCGTTAAACGATATAAATATCAAAAATACTAGACACTTCGCGCCTGGAGAAAGTGCGAGTCGGCGCATTCACCTTAATGTCAGAATGCGAAAATTGCGCTAGTAGCTTTTTTTCAAGCAAGTTCTGTTCGTCCGTTCTCTGTAATCGTTTGGTATCTGATTAAACTGACATACTCGCCTATGGCTTTCGTAAACGAAAATTTCATTGTGACCCCGACGTGATTTGAACACGTAACTTTCTGATCTGGAGTCAGACGCGCTACCGTTGCGCCACGGAGTCGACGCTGCTTAGGTCTTGTCATGAATAGGTTCCTCGAACATTTACTGTACCGTTCAACCCTAAGAAATAATGACAGTAGGATCGAGGAGAGACTCGTCCCAGATGTACTTGCTCTGGCGGGGGTGTAACTCAGTGGTAGAGTGTCTGCTTCGCATGCAGAAAGTCCTGGGTTCAAATCCCAGCTCCTCCAATTTTTGTTTCTCCGTGCAGCAGTACATGAAAACTTTTGCCTATCACCATATTCTATAAAATTCAGTGTACAAGATTCTTCCCCCAAGCAAGTGGATTTCGTACAGTTCGACCTCATGGCGGGAGGACGATGACCTGCAAAACCCTTGGCTGCGATCCTCCCATTGAAATGTTGCTCCAAAGCCTTCAGTATGGCGTGCGGAGTGCATCTCAAACATGTATTTGCAACTCACCGCGACAATCGTCTTTTGTTTTTTCGAGATACTGAAAAATGAAGGGGGCACCCGGGATTCAACCGGGGACCTCTCGATCTGCAGTTGAATGCTCTACGACTTTTTTTTTTTTTGTCAGTATTCGAACCAGCAATCTTCGGATCCGAAGTCCGACGCCTTATCCATTTTTTTTCCTTTCGTTCCGCAGCTGCTCCTACTAACTTTTTTTTTTTTTTTTACCTGACCTCTTCCACATCAGGCGTTGGCTCCTATACACCTTATCACCCACAAAATCCTATCTAACAAAAAAGAAAAAAAAGCAACAATCTGTTGCCACCGCTACTTTCACCCTATCTTAACCTACTCTTTTTTTTTTGTTTTTGTTTTTAAATATATATAAAGAAACTGAATAAATCGTCTTTCCGTGACAAACTGTCCAGTACCCGTAAAACAGAAGAACACGAAATCAAGCAAGCACTTCTGATTTCGTTTATGTTACAGCTTCTGGCATAATTAGTTTTCCTGAGACACTTTGATTGCCATACTACAAAAATGAATAAATAAATAAATGCCAACTTAATTATAATGAAGCAAAATTAGTATCGACTCGCTGTAGTGTTGTGCATCAACCAAAATTGCCGCTTCATTATGGCAAAGTATGAAGTAAGAAATTTTGAAACAAAACTTTGTATTTTCGACTCGTTTTAAGGTTGTGGTGCTCGTCCATTATATACTGTATGTACTCGTCTATACTCAGATGCGTATTCGTAACTGCAAAATATGAAAACTGGCCGATGATCCAAGTGTAGCTATTGTGCTTTGTTGCAGGAAAGAAATGCCATTCTGGTTGAAGTACATCTTTAAGTGTTATACCAGAGTCTGTAGTTCTAGTAATTATTGCGAGTTTTTTTCTAGTCCAGTTCCATATGTGGTATTGGTCTCGGCAAATGAGAATGTGTGCCAAGGTATCTACAGTATGGCAATGATCGCAGTATGGACTGTGCTTCATTTTGATATTGTGCAGCTTTTCACCTGTGGGGACCTTCTCGTTTACTATGTCATACCATGTGGACACTACTTTGGAGTGGAGGATGGGATTGTTAATGTTTTTCCAGACGTTACTCCAGTTGACCGCTGGATATTTCGCTTCCATTGGGTTTTGCCTATGGTGTCTGGTGAGGTGGTAATAAGTCCTTCTGGTGTTAAGCAGCTGTGAAGTATCTTGAAAATAGCTCATTTCCAGGTAGTAAGTCCGGACGTGATCGAGTTGAGCGCTGATGCGACCAACATCGACTGGGGCCTTTTTGCTCATTGGGGCTAAACTGTTGAATAACGTTTTCGTAATTGTCGGGTGGGGTGTCTCCAGTATTTTGCGGATTCGGTCCATATATATGGCAATGCATTGTTTCTTGATGTCTTTGACGCCCAAACCACCAGCGGCGCGGGTTAACACAATGGTTGGCATGGTGACTTTAAAGATGTTTCCGCTCCATATGAACCAATACGCTGCAGCTAAAAGCTTTTGCGCTGTATCCTGGGGGACTGGTAACACTGCTGCGATGTGATATATTTTGCTTAGCGCATAGCTGTTAATCAAGAGAGCTCTCTGTATCCGATTGAGCGTTCTGGTTTTGTGTTCACGGAGAGTAGCCCTGAATGTATTTAGTTTATGGTCCCAGTTGGCTACCGTCATCTCTCTTGGGTTTGCCATTAGAATCATACCTAAGTGGTTCGTCTTCTCTGTCCTTTGTAGCCATGTTCTTTGAAATGTCTCCATATGGGGTCCGACAGGTAAAATGTTCGATTTGTGTTCATTGAGTTTGGCTCCGGAAGAAGTGGTGTAAGCGTGGATTATTTGTTGAACGACTGCCATTTCTGAGTGCGTGTTAACTACTACACTGATGTCACCAGCATAAGCGTGACACACGGTTTTTGTACCCAACACCTGTAGACCTTGTAACCTGTGATGCAGGGTTAACAGTAACGGTTCTACGGCGATTGCGTATAGTGCCATAGAAAGGGGGCAGCCTTGTCTCACTGATTGCTTGATCGGGACTGGTGAACTTAGCTGACCATCAATTTTGATTCGAGAGGAAGTTCCGACTATACATTTGCGTATGATCTGAATAAAATGAGCACTGAATCCCATCCGTTGCATTACACTTAGTAGAAAGTGGTGGCTGATGCGGTCAAAAGCCTTATAGAAGTCTAAAAACATGAGACCAACATTGCACTTACATATCCACGACAAATATATTATGTCCCTATACTCACATAATGCATTCGACATTGATTGCCCTGGGACAGCACTCATGTGATGAGGGCCAAGTACTTTCGGCAGTACCGTCTTCAGTCTACAATTGATGAGTCGGGTGAAGATTTTATAGTCGGAATTGAGCAGTGTTAGTGGTCGAAAATCCTTCAGCGTAGTGCTACGTGGTTTTTTGGGAATCAGGACAATCAGTCCTTCGGTAAACTGAGATGGCATCTGCACGTCTCCCAATAATTCATTGCATATTTTGGTGAATTCCGGTCCTATGATGTGCCAAAAACAAGCATAAAATTCTATGGGTAGGCCATCTGAACCAGCAGATTTCTTTGTGGGCGAATCTTTGATTACGGCACATACTTCTTGCTCTGTGATGTGGGCTACAAGGTCGGCGTTGTCAGTCGGATGGACCGTGGATTGAATGTTGGATAAAAGCGGCTCACTTGCAGTCGCATCAGTCGCCGACGCGGCGTAAAAATCTGTATAATGTTGCACCACGTAGTTTTTCACGGTGACTTGTTGATCGTATTCGTTCCCCTGTTCATCACTGAGAGTGTGGATTAACTTTTGTTTACCTCGCTTGGCTTCCCGTATCATGTGATATACGGACGTATTCTCCTGCGTCAGTTCAATCGGAGGACGTGATCGAACTTTTTTCCCCTCCAGCGATTGTCGTACCAGCGCCGTTATTCTTGCTTTAGTGCGTTTTATTCGAGAGCTGTTTGCTACTATTCCCATGGGATCATCATATAGTTCACGGAGGCAAAGAAAGTGATACTCCAAGGTGCGTTTTCGCCAGTACGCTTTCATGCGACCATATCGTGCGATGCATTTTTTTATCTGTGGTTTCGCAGACTGTAGCCACCACATGATGCGGGTTGTATATCTGGATTGCGTCCGTAGACAACGCTGCCATGTATCATGGATCTCCTGTTTCAGTACTGCATCCTCCAAAAGAGACACGTTTAGCTGCCATACGCCCCTTCCCAGGAATGTTTTTTGTTTAGTGTGCAGCGCTGTTATATGAAATGCGCAGTGATCCGAGAAGTTAAGAGGCCAAATTTCGCAGTCAGTTACATTATGGATAAAACCTTTCGTTACATACAGCCTGTCTAGTCTGCTTGCCGAAGTACTGGATACGTACGTGTATCCTCGGGTGTGCGGGCGAAGATGGCACCAAGCATCTATCATGTCTAGTCCGTTAGTTAACATCAACAGCTCCTCACAAAAGTTGAAGTTCGGGACTTGATCTTCTGGACGCAATACGCAGTTAAAATCTCCACCCAAAATTATGTGCAGTCGAGGATACGTTATTAATGGGACAATTTCGTCCCGGAACAGGTTTCCCCTTGCTCGTTTTCCGCTGGATCCAGAGGGAGCATATATATTAACAAGAAGCAGATCATATATTTGTGCAGTGATGTCTCGTCCAGATTCAAGAATTGCTTTTGCTGTACATGGTATGCCGTGTTTGAACAATATTCCCGTTCCACATTCATTGCCTATGTTTAAGATCGCCTCATATCCGTACACATCCGCTATTTTGGTCGTAACTACCTCTTGTAACATCGCTATGTCAATGTCGGCAGCATATAAGTAGTCCTTCACAGATTGTAACTTTACTTCCGAAACTATTCTGTTTACATTGAGCGTAGCGATTTTATACGCCTGCTTCATTCGGTAGTCCAACTAAGCGCATTCAGTGTCGTCAGACCATGCTGTCCCCGTATCAGGTCCACAGCGGTCAACAGTGTCCATTGGTTCTTCAATTGGAGGGGCGATGTTCATCTGTACGTCCTCATTCGGGTTGGGGATGTCTGGTTTTCCGATGTCTGCCACGCCTTGCTTTCCGCTTCGATCTGTTTTAAGAATTTTTTTGGTACGGGAGAGTTTTTTTCCAGTTCTTGAATCTCTTCAGGGCTCTGTTTGCGTGTTTGCCGTTTAGGTTTCACCGGCTGCTGTCTGATGATGTCTTCCTCAGCATGCTTCACATCTTCTAAGCGGGTGGTGTTTCGAGCCAAATTGTCGACCGTGCTCTTGGTGGATGATGGTGTCAATAGAGAAACCGGTTCACTATGAGATTGCTCATTCCGGGATGGTTTTTGCATGTCATTCTCAACGGCGGAGGATTCGGAGAATTTGCTGTGGCTCCCAATATCTTTCGGTGTCGGTTGTGTTGAAACCGTTACAGCTGTCACGATTTCCGTAGGTTCGGGTGGTCTAGCTTCTGTTGTGTCAGTAGTGGCAGTCGGGGCTTCTTCTCGGGGTGGATCGTTCTCCGTGTTCACATCAGGGCTTGGGGTCAGGAATTGGCCGCGGGCAGCCGTGGCGTAAGTAGCTGGCAGCGCAGTCATAGCCGGCGGTCGCGGCGCCTCGCCAGCCGGCAGCTGCGCCACTCGCCGCTGTAAACACTCAGCGCGGACGTGGCCGGGAGAGTTGCACGCCGCGCACGTCCTCGGCTGGCCGTCGTATATAACGATACCTCGGTATCCACATACGCTGATGTATCACGGTACATGCTTGTGCAAATCGACCTTTAATTGTCTCACTCCGTTCAGAACTTGGAATTTGCGTGCGTTGGACCACCGTTCGGCAACATTGCTGAGAACTTTACCGTACGGCGCTATCGCTGCGTTTATTTGTTCCGCCGGTACTTCGAATGGTAGTTCGAATATCCTGATAGTTCGGATTCCAAACCCTGCATGTGTTACGGTGACTTCGCCAACGTTCCCATCGCAATGATTAAACTTCATAATTCCTCCGCAAGACTCAACTATTTTGTCACATAAGTTAGCATTCCTCAATTTCACAAATACAACGCTGCTCACTATCGAAAGATGCATTCCAATGACATCCTCTGAATCAACTTTCACTTCGTATTCCAGCCAATCTTCGATTTCGTGTAGTTTAGGTCGGGCGTAATTACGATCAAACGAGAATTTCAAAGTATCTTGTCTGTTCAAGTGGGCCATCACGAATTCATA
Organism: Schistocerca cancellata; assembly: GCF_023864275.1. Classification (NCBI taxonomy): domain Eukaryota; kingdom Metazoa; phylum Arthropoda; class Insecta; order Orthoptera; family Acrididae; genus Schistocerca; species Schistocerca cancellata. The sequence goes on from NC_064628.1 coordinate 705,401,268, forward strand.
TTTCAAATTTCAATAGGCGTAGACTTTCTGCAACGATGCAAGAACACTGCGACTTACCACGCCGAAGCACAGCAGACCGCGGCGCACGAAACTCAGCACACGTCCGCACAGCACGGCTGACGCGGCGAGACTGACGCCCGTTGCGCCACGGAGTCGACGCTGCTTAGGTCTTGTCATGAATAGGTTCCTCGAACACTTACTGTACCGTTCAAACCTAAGAAATAATGACAGTAGGATCCAGGAGAGACTCGTCCCAGATGTACTTGCTCTGCCGGGGGTGTAACGCAGTGGTAGAGTGTCTGCTTCGCATGCAGAAAGTCCTGGGTTCAAATCGCAGCTCCTCCAATTTTTGTTTCCCCGTGCAGCAGTACATGAAAACTTTTGCCTATCACCATATTCTATAAAATTCAGTGTACAAGATTCTTCCCCCAAGCAAGTGGATTTCGTACAGTTCGACCGCATGGCGGGAGGACGATGACCTGCAAGACCCTTGGCTGCGATCCTCCCATTGAAATGTTGCTCCAAAGCCTTCGGTATGGCATGCGGAGTGCACCTCAAACATGTACACTCCTGGAAATTGAAATAAGAACACCGTGAATTCATTGTCCCAGGAAGGGGAAACTTTATTGACACATTCCTGGGGTCAGATACATCACATGATCACACTGACAGAACCACAGGCACATAGACACAGGCAACAGAGCATGCACAATGTCGGCACTAGTACAGTGTATATCCACCTTTCGCAGCAATGCAGGCTGCTATTCTCCCATGGAGACGATCGTAGAGATGCTGGATGTAGTCCTGTGGAACGGCTTGCCATGCCATTTCCACCTGGCGCCTCAGTTGGACCAGCGTTCGTGCTGGACGTGCAGACCGCGTGAGACGACGCTTCATCCAGTCCCAGACATGCTCAATGGTGGACAGATCCGGAGATCTTGCTGGCCAGGGTAGTTGACTTACACCTTCTAGAGCACGTTGGGTGGCACGGGATACATGCGGACGTGCATTGTCCTGTTGGAACAGCAAGTTCCCTTGCCGGTCTAGGAATGGTAGAACGATGGGTTCGATGACGGTTTGGATGTACCGTGCACTATTCAGTGTCCCCTCGACGATCACCAGTGGTGTACGGCCAGTGTAGGAGATCGCTCGCCACACCATGATGCCGGGTGTTGGCCCTGTGTGCCTCGGTCGTATGCAGTCCTGATTGTGGCGCTCACCTGCACGGCGCCAAACACGCATACGACCATCATTGGCACCAAGGCAGAAGCGACTCTCATCGCTGAAGACGACACGTCTCCATTCGTCCCTCCATTCACGCCTGTCGCGACACCACTGGAGGCGGGCTGCACGATGTTGGGGCGTGAGCGGAAGACGGCCTAACGGTGTGCGGGACCGTAGCCCAGCTTCATGGAGACGGTTGCGAATGGTCCTCGCCGATACCCCAGGAGCAACAGTGTCCCTAATTTGCTGGGAAGTGGCGGTGCGGTCCCCTACGTCACTGCGTAGGATCCTACGGTCTTGGCGTGCATCCGTGCGTCGCTGTGGTCCGGTCCCAGGTCGACGGGCACGTGCACCTTCCGCCGACCACTGGCGACAACATCGATGTACTGTGGAGACCTCATGCCCCACGTGTTGAGCAATTCGGCGGTACGTCCACCCGGCCTCCCGCATGCCCACTATACGCCCTCGCAATATATATATATATATATATATATATATATATATATATATATATATACAAAAATTATTAATGTTCGGCGAGTTGCAAAACCAGTAGGTGCGAGCATGCTTCCGCCTGAGGCGACACTTGGAAGTGAAGCGTTTTCAGGGTTCTGTTGAGGCCTTCTCGGCTACCGTAGCGGCCTCGGGGCCCTCGAAGTCCCCACCGTACTTCGCCCTCAACAGCTATCCCCTACTTTAGCACTCTTCCAAGTTTGGCGCGGAACTGTACTCAGTTATCCCACTCCATGTCTCTCGAAAAGAATGTGCAACATATTGCCGAAATTCTTTTTGTGATCCTTTTTACGATAGATTTTGTAATAGTGTCCTCGTAGAAATTCTGTAAATTCCAGAATATTGTCATGTCCTTGTTTATTGACAACGTAGTAGATAAAATGTCCCGGGAGCCATAATACGACATTGTTTTTTTGTGGAGGAAAGAGAATCTCATCCGGGAAAAATATAGCATCCAATGTAATTTCTCGACCATCAGTTCGCTTAATGAAACAAATCTGTTTCCAAAGGTCGTTCCATATGTCTCTATATCCTTTACAAAGGAATCGATGGGATAAGGTGTCAAGTTCAGAACATTGTAGACATGTATTCGTGTCACAAAGTCCGATGGAATATAATTTCTCATTGGTACTAACAATATCATTTACTACCCTATACCATGCCACTTGGACGTCGGTAGGAAGGAATTTATTATGGAGATTTCTCCAAATGTGTTTCCAGTGGCGATGTGGATCTTTGTCTCCTGCTTATGTTGGGTAGCTTTTGATCTTAAACGATCGACCATGTAGCGGCAGTTCCGTTGATGTATGTCTTGTAAAACAGATTCCATGTAGCTGATCTCCAAATAGTAAAATCTAATATGTTTCAATTTATAATTGATCGTGCTTATATTGACAGGTGGCTCCAAACTGGCATCTCTAAAAAATTTTTAACAATTGTGATGTTACGGTGGTCGGGTGGTCCTCAATGAGGCGCAGGGATCGCTTTATAAACAAAGCAGTAGTTTTCGTCTGGATATCCGTTAGATCAAGTCCTCCTTCGTCCGGCTTTAAGGTAATCATCGCAGCAGCTACTCTAAAAATTTCTCCTTGCCAAATGTAGCGACAGACTGTCGACATAATAGCTTTGGCTATTTCTTTAGGGATGGGGAAAATTTGCCCCACATACATGGCCTTAGAGAGAACGGAAAGATTGACAAGTTTAGTTTTTTGCTTTATATTGAGCTCTCTCATATGATGTAACATGAGAGCACCTCGAATCCTGTCCAACATCTTTTTCCAGTTGGATGCAATCGTTCGAAGGGGACAACGATAAAAGGTGACACCCAGGGCGGTATGATGGTCGACACATTTCGCCCAAGCAATCGGAGCTTCCGTGAGACCGTTAAGAGGTAAAAACGCACTCTTCGTCTCATTAACCACTGCACCCGTTGCGTTGCAGTAAAAGTGCAAAACTTCTGTTAAACGCATGATGTCTTCATTGCTTCTTATTATCACACCAACGTCGTCAGCGTAAGCATTGGTAACGGTCTTCGTACCTGATACGGGGATGCCATCTAAAGCAGCAGTTAAACGTTTCAAAAGAGATTCCAGTGCGACTACATACAGCATCATGGATAATGGACTCCCTTGAGGGACTCCGTTTCTGATCAAAATATCCTTAGTGTAGTGTCCATTCAGGCATATCTTGGTGGTGATACCTGTTAAAATGTTAGCTAAAATATTTACATTTGGAGCAGTTAATCCTATATACGTCAAGGTTTGAAAAAGGTATCTATGGTGGACCCTATCAAACGCCTTGGCGAAGTCTATAAAAGCAAGACCGCCTGGTTCAGTGGTGTTAGAAAAGATGGCGACTATGTCCCTATATTCACTGACAGTCTTGAACATGCTGCGTCCAGGAAGACAGGTCTGATGACACCCAATGGCCTTGTCGAAGACCGGCCGGTATCTCTCTTTGAAAACCCGCGCTATGATTTTGTAATCAGAATTCATTAAGGTGATAGGTCTCATTTTACCGATATCCTTTATTTCTGTTTTCCTACCTTTCGGAAGAAGCACCGTGATACACTTTTTAAATTCCGGCGGGACGGCCTCTCCATGCAAGACTTCATTAACAATGGCAGTGAAAGTGTGCCCTATGATATGCCAGTAAGTTCTATAAAACTATAAAGGCAGTCCGTCAGGGCCCGGTGACTTCCTAGAAGGGGACAACTTCAATAAGTCGAACACATCGTCTTCGGTGATTGCCGTTCTAATATCGAGGTTATCCTCTTCCGTTATTGTGTTCTCAATGCTAGATGTCGATAAAAAGTCTCTCACTACCAGTTCGTCAATTGGCCGTTCACCATAAAGGGTATCATAAAATCGAAAAACCTCATTCATAATGTCTTTTTGATCTGTCAGGACGCTCGTGTCCTCAGCTCGGAGGTACTCAATAAAATTCCTTCTCCTTTGTTGTTCATGGCAGATGAGGTGATATATTGAGGTAGTTTCCTCGTCGACAAGAGTCGGTGTATGCGATTTGATTTTTAAACCCTCTAACTATGACCTCTTGAGAGCTAGGAGCTTTGCTTTGGTTCTGTTAATTTGTAGGAAAATGTCTTGAGTCATCGGCTGCTCGTAGAGGTCGCGTAAGCAAGCATAGTGGAATTCAATCGTATTTCGGACCCACCTCGCCCGATCTTTACTGTACTCTATCAGAGTAGCTCGTAATTTTTTCTTGGCAACAGAGATCCACCACTCTATATTAGTTCTATATTTATAACGCTGCCTCAGACAGGCCTGCCAAGTCGCTGCTATGAGATCTGCGAGAGAGTTCTCTGCCAACATGGTGATGTTTAATTTCCACATAGGCCTACCCCAGTACGTCTTCTGCTTCATTAATTTCACACTGCAACGTACGCCTAGGTGGTCGGAGAAAGTAGTGGGGACGACTTCAATTGCAGCAACTTTCTCTTCTAAGTTCGAGGAAACATAGATTCTATCAATGCGGCTTTGCGACCGACTACTGACATAGGTAAATCGGACCGCAGTGGGATATTTTATTTCCCACGCGTCTTTCCATTTCATGTGGTGGACTAGACAATCAAGTTCGCTGGATTTATTAAAATTGGGACGTTGGTCCTATTCCTTTAAAACGCAGTTCCAGTCGCCGCCGATGAGAACCTCCCTCGGGTTGTCTTTAAGTAAAGTTAAAATGTCACTTTTAAAAAACCTAGCCCTCTCGTACCTAGCATTATTAACCGACGGAGCATAGATATTGATAAAAGTTGTATTAAAAATTGTACATCTAATGCCCCTCCCAGAATCCAACAAACTTACATCTTTCAGTTCGATCCCTTCCCTGACAAGGATCGCTGTCCCACAATGACACTCGGGAGCTACATTTAAAACTTGTTTATACCCAGCTATATACAGATCCCTAACATGAACTTCTTGTAAGAACGCAATATCTGTGTCAGACTGATATAAAAAGTCTCCAAGAGCAGCCACTTTAAGTTCATTCTGTATTTTATTGATGTTTAATGTAGTCACGTGATACGTTTGTTGCATACCAATGTATGATTTATTCGAGCTAAAGTTGTACTAAGGATTAATAAATACTCCCGCCCTGTCGTCGTTCGTATTGCTCCTTCTTATGACACATAACATTCGGGAAGCCCACTCCGTTAATAAAAATTGTCTTCGTCTTTTAGGGAATGTGTTTCCATACCTGCACCAGTACATTTTTCTCCTTCTTCTGCCCAGTCCAGTTTGGTGCCTAAAGTACTTCGATCGAGCGCGGGTTCGTCGACGATATCTGCAGTTGTAGTGTTGATCTCGTCAGAGGATGGTTGGCGTCCGTTTTCAGACTGCATAAGACTGCCGTGTTCTGCAGGGCCCTCGTTGGCACTTGCCGGAGGAGAACCTTCCAACACCTTGTCTTTCCCCTGTATGGACCGGAGCTTGTCTCGTAAAGCAGGTGCCAAACTCTCGGCAGCGTCATGAGCCAATCTCCGCTTCTTGGAGTTTCTTTTTCTCCTCGGGGATCTCACAGGAGATGAGTCTGGAGATTTGCCCGCTGAGGTTGTCTGTCCCTTCTGTTTATCTAAATTTCTGATGTCAGTGTCGTTTGTAGGCCCTGTGGTGGGTTCCGTCACCAGCGCATCGCTAACTTTAGGTGATTTGCCAGTATCGGCTTCCTGCACACAGTGGTGGCCTTTCGCATTTGCTTTTCCCTCGTCTCCACCGTTCGACGTGGCCTCCATTGGCCCGTCAGTTGCCACTGTATGTAGGACTGGCGGACCTGCGGTATCCTTTTCTGACTGATCGGAAGCCGTTGGACCCCCGTGTTGGAAAGTCGAAGAATGCCGTGCAATGCCAATTCTTGCGGTGTGCAGTACCTCCTGCTGCACACCTGACAGACGTTCAGTCGTAATGGAGATCTCACGTGTATCATCAAGTAATGGCCGCTTGTCTGTTTCCCGAACAGCTGCACCGAGACTCGGTACTAAGTTATTCTCGGGTACCGCGTGTGCAGAGGGAGCTTCCCCATGCACTGCGGGGGCCGGTACTGCGGGGTCGCGAGTGTATGCAGCGGCCGCGTAGGTTAACTTGAGACTAACCGCCGGGCCAGAAACTGCAGAGTCGGCAGCCGGGAGCTGTGGAACACGCCGCTTAGTGCACTCATTCCTAATGTGCTCAGTCGAATTACATAGAGCGCAAGTTCGGGGTTGGCCGTCATATATAACGACAGCTCGATAGCCACACACAGTTATATATGAAGGTATGTAGCGCTGAAGCTCAATCTTAATTTGACGAACGCCATTCAAGACTGGAAACATATAGGACTCTGACCATTTCTCGGCTACGTTCGAAATAATCCTACCATATCGCCGAAGAACTTTATTTATCTCTTCGGCCGGAATCTCGAAGGGCAACTCAAATACTCTAATAGTTCTGATACCGAGTCCAGCATGAGAAACGATAACATAACTGACAGACCATCTGAATGATTAAACTTGATGACACCACCACTTTTATCTACTATAGAATAACATAAGTCAGGACTGTGCAATTTAACAAAGGCAGCATTCGAAACAAAGGATAAATGAACGCCAACAACATCATCAAAAGAAATCTGTACTTTCTCCATAAACCACTGCTTAATCTCAAACGCTTTCGGTCTCACAAAGTTTCTGTCAAATGCAAATTTGATCGTATCTTTTCTCAAAACATTAACCGTATTCATTCTGTCTTCAAATAAACGCTACACAAGACGCAAGAACGAAAGAAGCTATACAAAACAGACCTTGTACCAGCGACACAGCCGTTGTTGACACCAAAGCGCCAGCGCAGCCGCCACACGTCCGTCCCGCGCCGTGGCTGCGGCTCGAATAAACGACTGAGCTATACCCCCTTTCACGATCTTCCTATTCCCATAACTTAAGGAAAAATATTACACTCTGCCTGGCTAAAGACGTCTAATCGAGCAAAATATCGTGTAATCATTGTCTATCAGTTATATATTAGCGTTAAACGATATAAATATCAAAAATACTAGACACTTCGCGCCTGGAGAAAGTGCGAGTCGGCGCCTTCACCTTAATGTCAGAATGCGAAAATTGCACTAGTAGCTTTTTTCAAGCAAGTTCTGTTCGTCCGTTCTCTGTAATCGTTTGGTATCTGATTAAACTGAATACTCGCCTATGGCTTTCGTAAACGAAAATTTCATTGCGACCCCGACGTGATTTGAACACGCAACCTTCTGATCTGGAGTCAGACGCGCTACCGTTGCGCCACGGAGTCGACGGTGCTTAGGTCTTGTCATGAATACGTTCCTCGAACACTTACTGTACCGTTCAAACCTAAGAAATAATGACAGTAGGATCCAGGAGAGACTCGTCCCAGATGTACTTGCTCTGGCGGGGGTGTAACTCAGTGGTAGAGTGTGTGCTTCGCATGCAGAAAGTCCTGGGTTCAAATCCCAGCTCCTCCAATTTTTGTTTCTCCGTGCAGCAATACATGAAAACTTTTGCCTATCACCATATTCTATAAAATTCAGTGTACAAGATTCTTCCCCCAAGCAAGTGGATTTCGTACAGTTCGACCTCATGGCGGGAGGACGATGACCTGCAAAACCCTTGGCTGCGATCCTCCCATTGAAATGTTGCTCCAAAGCCTTCGGTATGGCGTGCGGAGTGCACCTCAAACACGTATTTGCAACTCACCGCGACAATCGTCTTTTGTTTTTTCGAGATACTGAAAAATGAAGGGGGCACCCGGGATTCAACCGGGGACCTCTCGATCTGCAGTCGAATGCTCTACGACTTTTTTTTCTGGAATGAGTATATATGCTTAATGATTTCCTTGTATTTATCTCCATTGAATCATTGCTCTTGCTTGCGGATTCAGGCATAGAATGCAAGGCCTTTTCAGGGTTCTGCTAAGGCGTTCACGGCTACCGTAGCGGCCCTGGGGCCCACGAAGTCCCCACCGTACTTCGCCCTTAGCAGCAATCCCCTACTTTGGCATTGCAATCTTCGATATTTTATCCGAGATTCGTCATTGCGTACTTCATCCGATGCCTTGTTTTTCAAATAATATTTTTAGCATGTTACCATACAATGTCTTGTTGTTTCGTTGTCCATATATTTTATAATATTCCATTAATACATTTCGCTCATAGTCCAGTACGGCGGGCATGCCGAGTTTATTAATGACATAATTGACATAGTTCCCCAGTATCCATAGGGTAACATTATTCTTCTGAATAGGGAAAGCAACGCTTTCAGGGTTGACGAGAATGTCGACAGTAAGGTGTCTGCCGTCGTTCCTATTGATAAACGCCACCTGTTGGCGGACTCTGTCCCAAATGACCTGGTAGCCGTTGCATATTAGACGATGCTGTAGGGTGTCTATCACATTACAATGTGGACACTGATTTGTGTCACTCAATCCTATAGACTGTAATCTTTCATTTGTGGCAACGGTATTATTGACAACCTTGTACCAGGCTCCACCCACATTGGTGGACAGTACTTTATTGTTTATATTCTTCCATACATTTTGCCAGTTTCCGGTGGGATATTTTGATTCCATTCTGTTTCGGTTTTCCTTTGCAGTTTCATAATGGATTGCCTTACTACAGTGTCTTTTGGTCTTATCCGCGACAATGCAATGCAGATAACTGAGTTCTAAATAGTAGAATCGGATGTGCTGCAATTTGTAAGATATTTTACTTATGTTAATAGGGGGTTCCATACTCTCCGGTTTAAGTATTTGGAAAAGTTTCGATGATAAATTGTTGTGGCGGTCTTCTAAAAGCTGAAGTGTACGCTTGATATAAAGAGCCGTAGTTTTGCGGCGGATATCGGTCAGTCCGAGGCCTCCTTCTCTCGGATTTAATGTTATAGTACTGGCTGCCACTTTAAATATCTCACCTCTCCAAACATACTTGCAGATGAAGCTCATGATGGTTTTTGATATCGTTTTAGGTATTGTCAGTATTTGACCTACATATACTGCTTTCGAAAGGACAGCACAGTTGATTAATTGCACCCTTTGGATAATGTTCAAGTCTCTAAGTCGGTTCATTATTAAAGTACCTCGAATACTATGTAAGACCTTCTTCCAGTTGAATGTTGTTGTTTGCAGGGGGCATCGGTAGAACCTCACACCTAACGCAGTGTGATGGTCTACAGACCTGGCCCATTCGAGGGCAGTGTTCCTGAAGCCGTGGAGATTTACAAAGGAGCTTTTCATATCGTTGATTTGCGCTCCCGTTGCGGAGCAGTAGAGGCGAACAATCTCTCTCAGTCTTACTACGTCGTCATTACTTCTGACGATGACTCCGACGTCGTCGGCGTAAGCGTTGGTAGCGTTACCGACTCCTGAAATCGAGATGCCTTCTAATTCCTTGTTCAATCGTTTCAGCAAAGGTTCTAGTGCCACCACAAATAGCATCATTGATAAAGGACTTCCCTGCGGGACACCGTTTGCTATTTCGACATCTTTAGTATAGTATCCATTTATTAAAATTTTGGTTTTCATGCCTTGCAATAGATTTTTTAAGATAATTAAAAATTTGTCGTTAAAACCTATATGCATCATTGTGGTAAATAGATATTCGTGGTTTACCCTATCAAAGGCTTTAGAAAAGTCGATAAAAACGAGACCAGCCTTTGTCAATGTCGTTGAGAAGATACTGATTATGTCCCTGTATTCGCAGACTGTTTTAAAAATATTCCGACCCGGGAGACACGTTTGATGGGGACCAATTACTGTATCAAACACCGGTCGGAGTCTGTTTTTGACTACCCTGGCAATAATTTTATAATCAGAGTTCATTAAAGATATCGGTCTCATTTTGTTGAGCTGTTTGACATCCGAATTGTTTCCCTTAGGAAGTAAAACAGTGACACACTCTTTCATTTCGTCAGGTATGTGCCCTCCACTCAAGATTTCGTTGACGACTTGTGTGAATTTATTCCTTATAATATGCCAATATTTGGAATAAAATTCTAAGGGTAAGCCGTCGGGCCCAGGTGATTTTTTAACAGGTGAGCTTTTGATTACTTCTAAAATGTCTTCAGACAGGATTTCAACAGTGAGGCTCCTGTTTTGTTCTTCAGTTACTATGTGTTCCATATCACAGTTTCGGAGCAGTTCCTGTCCATGATCTGGGTTATACTGGTGATCACTGTATAATTGATTATAATACCTATGAGCCTCGTTTAAAATATCTTTTTGTTGATTTAAAATACTTTGATCTTCAGAGAGCAAGGACTGAATAAAATTTCTTCGACTTTTTTCGTGCTGGAGTAGATGATAGAATGAAGCGTGTTCTTCTTCCACTGTGGTTTGAACTCGTGATTTTATTGTCATTCCTTCCAGCTGTGTGCGTTTAAAACTAATACGTTCGGCCTTGACCTGTTTTATACTCGTTCTGACAGCCTCGGACATTGGCATATCACAAAGGTCACGCAGACAAGTATAATAGAATTCGACAGTGCCCTTTCCCTACTGTAAGAAATTAGAGTAGATCTAAGTTTCGTTTTGGCGCATGAAGTCCACCAATCTATCGTTGACCGATATTTGTGGCGTTGTCGGAGTGAAAGTTGCCAAGAAGCTTCTAACTGCTCGGTTAGGGCGTTATCTCGAAGCATGGCGATATTTAATTTCCAAAAAGGACGGCCCCAGTATGTCTTCTGTTTAGGAAGTCCAATGCTGCACCTTCGTGCTAGATGGTCTGAAAAGAAAGTTGGTATGCGTTCGACTCCACTGATTTTGCTGGCTAAATTTGAACTTACATATATGCGGTCGATCCTACTTTGCGCTTTAGTGCTAAAATATGTGTACTGGACAGACACTGGGTATTTGACCTCCCAAGCGTCCTGCCATTTCATTGTTTTCACAAGACTGTCTAGTTCTTGGGAGAAATTGAAATTTGGCGTTTGGTCTTTCCTGTGTAGTACACAATTCCAGTCACCTCCGACTATTACATAAACAGGATTTTCTTTTAGTAAATACACTAGATCAGTTTTAAAAAAATTGGCTCTTTCTTGTCGACCATTGCTACCTGCAGGTACATAAACATTTAAAATCGTAACACTGAAAATCTTAAAACTGATTCCCCGCCCCGATTCCAACATGGTTACATCTGTTATTGCAATACCTTTCTTGACCAGGACAGCGGTGCCGCAAGCGCTTTCTGAGGCGACATTGAGAATTGCAGTAAATCCCGGAACATACAAATTTTGAAAACATACTTCTTGTAAAAGCGCAATATCGGTATCGGACTGATATATGAAGTCCCTGAGGGCAGCAATTTTAGTTGCACTCTGGATCTTGTTAATATTGACAGTCATAACGTGATACGTTTGATCCATTAGCACGAGCTGTTATTGTTTACTTGACTTTTCGGCGAGTAGGCATTTGTATTCCGAATTCACGTGTCATTCGTGGGCTCAAAGTGTAGTCTTGAGTTTGAGACGTTTCGGTTAACATTCCATATCATTGTTCGCAGATATATGTGGCGTTTTTGTCTCTGTATCTTCTGCCCATTCAGAACGACTATTTTGGGTAGATTGTCTACGTTGGGAATTAGTTACGTCCTGATGGTCGGAAAATTCAAGGCCTGGTGCTCCTTTGTCCCGGACATCGTTCTCAGTTGATTTCCGTAGATTCGATGTTATGCTTCCGACCTCAGGTTCCCTGCGGCCATTGTCTTCGATTGTTGTCTGTTCCTGAATGCTCCTTAACCTATCCCGCAGAGCCGGGGCTAAGCTTTCAGCAGCCTGGTGTGCTAACCGCTTTTTGCGACGTTTCCTGGCTTTCGGAGGCGATCTTGACCTCTCTGGAGACGAATCGGGGGACTTTTCGGACGAATGCGGAGACGAAGTCGTCGATGCAAGCCGGTCCTGTGTCCTAGTCGAAGATCCAACGCAGCTCTTTTCACCAGGCGTGGAAGAAAGTTCTACTGCATGTAGACTCGCCTCTGTCGCAGGTGGCCTGTCAGCCGCGCTGTGGGAAGCAGAACCGTAGTCATTGACTCCTTGTGTCAGTTGGATGATCGAGTGATCTATGATCATGTCTTGCCCAACAATTATCTTAACTGGATCGTCCGTTGCCACTACGTTCGTGTTGGTCTCGTCCTGTCGTTCGCTATCAGGCGGTTGCAGTGAGGTATCCACAGTAACCGCAGAAGGTTCTGCTCGCGAGCTACGAGAAGGATCGGCACAGTCGTAAGTTACAGGTACCTGACTTTCACTGGTGTTGCGCTGGGACGCTGTATGGTTAGTCACAGCTACGGCACTACCACTATCTATATGGCTGAAAACACTCTCTGGATGCTCGCATTGTTCCCCCAGTTCGAAAGATGTCTGCCGAGCTGATCGCAAAGGTGACGTGGCAGCAGCGTACGTCATCTTCATTTGAACTACAGGCCCTGCACTTGCGGACTCTTCACTTGATAATTGAGGAACCCTCCGTCTACTACACTCAGCACGTACGTGCTCTGTCGAGTTACAAATGGCACAGGTACGAGGCTGTCCATCGTAAATGATCAACGCACGGTATCCTCCAATAATTACAAAGGAAGGAATGTGCTTGAGAAGTTCTATCTTAACCTGGCGAACGCCATTCAGAACGGGAAACATGTGTGGTTCTGACCACAATTCCGCAACATTGGAAATTACTCTGCCATACGCCCCGAGAACACGATTGATTTCGACTACAGGCATTTCAAAAGGAAGCTCAAACACTCTCACTGTTCGTATTCCCATCCCAGCATAGGATACTACAACATCGCTAACTGAGCCGTCTAAGTGATTGAACTTAATAATACCACCACATTGTTCAACAATTTCGACACATTTAGCAGCATTTGCCAATTTCACATACGCCGAGTTAGTCACAAACGACAAATGAACTCCAACTAAGTCATCTTTAGTAATTCCAACTTTTTCTGTTAGCCACAGTTTGATTTCAAAAGCTTTCGGTCGTACGAAATTTCTATCGAAAGCGAATTTTATCGTCTCTTTTCTCATTTTCATCAAATCAATACACAATAAAGTCAAGTAATGAGCTTGCGAGCCGGCCTACCTGGCCCGCAGGAAAACAGCCTTGTTGACACGAAACGTCCGCAGCGGCCGCCACACGTCCGTCTCGCGCCGAAGACGAGGCGCGAAGGTGTCGACTAAGCTATACCCCCTTTCACGATCTTCCTATTCCCATAACTTAAGGAAAAATATTACACTCTGCCTGGCTAAAGACGTCTAATCGAGCAAAATATCGTGTAATCATTATCTCTCAGTTATATATTAGCGTTAAACGATATAAATATCAAAAATACTAGACACTTCGCGCCTGGAGAAAGTGCGAGTCGGCGCCTTCACCTTAATGTCAGAATGCGAAAATTGCACTAGTAGCTTTTTTCAAGCAAGTTCTGTTCGTCCGTTCTCTGTAATCGTTTGGTATCTGATTAAACTGACATACTCGCCTATGGCTTTCGTAAACGAAAATTTCATTGTGACCCCGACGTGATTTGAACACGCAACCTTCTGATCAGGAGTCAGACGCGCTACCGTTGCGCCACGGAGTCGACGCTGCTTAGGTCTTGTCATGAATAGGTTCCTCGAACACTTACTGTACCATTCAAACCTAAGAAATAATGACAGTAGGATCCAGGAGAGACTCGTCCCAGATGTACTTGCTCTGGCGGGGGTGTAACTCAGTGGTAGAGTGTCTGCTTCGCATGCAGAAAGTCCTGGGTTCAAATCCCAGCTCCTCCAGTTTTTGTTTCTCCGTGCAGCAATACATGAAAACTTTTGCCTATCACCATATTCTATAAAATTCATTGTACAAGATTCTTCCCCCAAGCAAGTGGATTTCGTACAGTTCGACCTCATGGCGGGAGGACGATGACCTGCAAGACCCTTGGCTGCGATCCTCCCATTGAAATGTTGCTCCAAAGCCTTCGGTATGGCGTGCGGAGTGCACCTCAAACATGTATTTGCAACTCACCGCGACAATCGTCTTTTGTTTTTTCGAGATACTGAAAAATGAAGGGGGCACCCGGGATTCAACCGGGGACCTCTCGACCTGCAGTCGAATGCTCTAAGACTTTTTTTTGTTTTTTTTTTTTTTTAATTTTTTTGGGTCTCCTTCCTGCCCTTCAACCCATCCTTTACGCTCGCCAAGTGTTGCCTTCTCGGCCCGGCTTCTCCGCCTTTAAGAATGAGTGTAACTTGATGATGTGGAAACGCGCTTCTTCTGAACGACGAACGAATATGCCCCTTCTGTTGCCTTTGTTCGCAACATGGCTTGAATAAAAATAAATGTAAATTCTATTGAGAAGGCAGTCTCATAATTGTTGTGGAAATGTAACTGCATCTGTAAATTTCGTTCTCCGTGCGTGGAAAAACGGAAAGAAGCAAACTCATTATTGCTGATAAGTATAATTTCCTTTTTCAGAAGGTAATGAAGTAAAATAGGCTTCTTCTGCTTGATTTTACACTTAATTAACATAAATGTGTCTTCTTGTGAAAAGAAAAGGAAAGAAAAACAGAAACTAAATAAATGGCGTATACCAGTTTCATCACTGTGTTTCCCCGAAACCAAAGTAATAGATACACATAGGCTTAATTGGTCTATACTGATGATCTTCTCTGACTACTTTCTGTTGGAAAACCTCCTCCTGCTACGTGAAGAACAAACTTTAACCAAAAATCATTCGTCTAATATACGAAATGCTTGGATGTGCAATGTAAATTACGCATTTCAAATGGTTACAGGATTGTTTTAGTTAAAAAGTTTGCGTAATTTTCTTTGTATTTTTTAGTACACATCAACTTGTGGTGCTCAGTTGTAAGGTATACCCAGAAGTCCTCCCTATTGCTTGATTCTTTTGTTAGGACGTAATGCATCGTTTGGCCTTTAAACCGGTTAATTGCATTTCGTTTTGTTTTAGGGTAAGGTATACCGTCAGGGTTTAAAAATTCAGCAGTCGTAACGGCATTGGGCGTAGTTCTGCTGACGCTCGCTATCTTTTGTCTTATGTAGAGCCATATTTCTTTTACCCTGTCACACAGCAATCTATGCTCTTCGGTATCTGGTATTTTAGATAATGGACACAGCGGTGACTCGGCCAATCGAATAGAGTGAAGTTTAGAGTTCGTCGTAATTTTTCTGTTTACAGCAAAGTACCAGGTCGATTTGACATACGTTGGCAAGTTCCGGCAGTGAATATTTTCCCATATTGTTTCCCAGTTATAACAAGGATACTTTTGTTCTACGTCGTTTCTGAGTTTGTCTTTCATCAAGTTATTATAAAGTTCTTTTACTTTCATGATGTCTTTTCCAGGAATCCTTGCCTGTATATAGCTATACTCTACGAAAAAGTATTTCAAGTGGTATAGTCCGGTGGGTATGTGTTGGACATTTATAGGTGCACTGACGTCAGCAGGAGCTATTTCGTTTAACAAATGTGCAGCAAGGGTACCACGTGGTTCTTTCCATTGTTTGTATGTGGTTGAAAGGTATAAGGCTTGCGCTTTTTTGCTGATATCGGTGAGATTTAACCCACCACATTTCGTAGGGAGCATCAGAATGTCATATTTGACTTTGAAAATACGTCCGCGGCTCACAAAGTGTCCTAGTGCAGATGCGATGCTTTTCAACAAAGTCGCAGGTGGTGGCAGAACTTGTGCTACATAATTAACTTTGGATGTGATGTATACATTTGCCACTGTTACTTTTTGAAGTTCATCGAGTTTCCTAATACTATGTGCTTGTACAGAGGCGCGTATGCTGTTAAGTAATTTTCGATAATTCGCAGCAATAGTGTGCTTGATATTTCTCTTAAAATCTATGCCGAGACATTTCATGGTTACAAGCTCACGTAACAGATCCTGCGTTTGCGTCCCAATTCCACGGCCGATGTTGAAAATCCCCGACTTTGTTCTATTAAGTTTTGCACCAGATGCCTGTTCATATTTTGTTACTATTCGTAGTGCGCTCTGTACTTCAGCGCCATTCACGACTAGGAAGCCAACATCATCAGCGTATGCCTTGCACACGATCTTTTCTCCATGTATTTGTAGTCCTTGTAGATGTTTCATAAGGGAGGCAAGCAGGGGCTCGATGGCGATGGCGAAGAGTGCCACTGACATTGGACACCCTTGCCTAATGGAGCTGGTGACGTCAATCGTGCGGCTACTGTGTTCATTGATGACAAATCTGGCTGAGTTGTTTGTTACTGTATTTCTTACTACCGCAATGAATAGAGGTGGGAAGCCCATTGCGCCCATGGTGCGAAGGAGAAAACTATGATTAACTCTGTCGAAGGCTTTGTCAAAGTCGAGTGAGATGAGTGCACATTTTATTTTGCAGACGTCGGCTGTTGAGATTAGGTCCCTGTAATCACAAAGGGTCTGGAGAATTCTTCTGTCTTTGCCCACACTTGTTTGATAAGGGCCAGTGACGCTGGTCATTGTGGTTTTCAGCCTGCGAGCGAGGATGCGGCCAAAGATTTTGTAATCGCTGTTTAAAAGCGTAATTGGCCTCAGAGCGCTTACAGATTTCGTATTGGTAGTTTTTGGCACTAGCACTACGAGTCCCTCACGAAATTCCTTCGGGATGTCATTCTCAGGGTTTAGCAGTTCGTTGCAGATGAGAGTAAACTTGCCTTTTACGAGGCCACTGAATCTGCGATAAAATTCTGCCGGAATTCCATCTGTCCCTGGAGCCTTATTTTTCGTGCTTCCATATATAGCTTCTTCGACGTCTTCTTCAGTCACTTCCGAGATGAGAGTTTGTGCTTCCGCGTGGCATACTTTGCCCTGGAGGTTAATCATTAACTCGTCTTGAAGCTGTTCGTCAACCGGCTGACTAGACATTAAGGATTTAAAATGCTGTACGATTGCCTCTTTAATCTCTCTTTGCTTCGTCAGCTTCCTTCCATCATCAGTTGCTATTTCAGATAATATCTTGCGAGCCGCCCTTTTGCTTTCACGAATGACATGATAAATGGAAGTGACCTCGTGCTGGGCTATGTTCTGGGCACGCGACCTTATTTGGTAGCCTTCCAGTTGTTTACGCCGTAGTGCTAAGATTTGTGCTTTAATTTTGTTAATTCTTTCGTAGTTGTCCACAACTGTTGCATCGCACTTGTACAGTCGTGGACAAAACGAGCGAGACCCCTCGCCTTTTCGTTATGCTGATCCGCACGGCTTTAAAGTCTGCTACACAGCATAACAGGCAAGGCGACGAAGTGCTACCAACATACTATGCACAGGCGTGAAATTGACAAACTATCTGAACTTTTTAGGCTGTTTTCAATAATTCGTAAGACAATATTAATGCTGATTAGTGTGTTAAATACAACACATAAATATAAGACAGAACTGAAAGAAGAAACGCTAATTGGTATGAACTGTAACAATAAAAATGAATTTCAACTTATCGAGATAACATAACTGTTTTAGTAAGACAAAGAACCCCAGATCGTTACGAATTAGCAAAATATTATCCGCATTCGGCCGCGAAACGGTCTGTGTCATCGTTCAGACCAGTCATACTGGCTTACCGTTGCTGACCTACCATGAAAGTGTGCAAATTTAGCAATGCGTGAAGATTCATAAGGAAATTCAGTTAAAAATCATTCAGTGCCTCACTTAAGTCAATTCCATTATTGACAGAAGCGGAAAAAGTAGGCAGTAACATGTACGAAATTCTACAAGAGTGTCATATTGACATGCACAGGGCGCCAATACAGAATAAAGGTAGCGATAAAACGTATTGGGGGCACGAGAATTTCTTAAAATTGCTTTACTGATATTCTACCTGCCTCCATCAAGATTAGAACCGAAAACAAACCAGACCTTCCTTTCACTACGCTAGCAGACAACCCAGGCAGCCCTCTATTATTACCCCAGACATGAATAAGCCGGCAATTTCGCAATGGAAATGGCAAAATGATCTGCAGATTCTGTTGCATAGAGCTTTCTGGGCTGAAAAACATGAATGTTCTTTCTTTATGTCACCGCTTATGTGACAATCATTCGGGATGTTTATCGAAATAGCAAAATACTGTTATTAGAGAGTAAATTTACTAGGTTAATTCTGCACCACCTCAGGAAATAAACGGCTACATAGCTGCCAAACATATTCTACACTGTTTCGAATTCTCCACTAGACACGCCACAGCCATAAAACGTTCATTAGCCTAAGTGTTTCTTAAGCTAGCTAGCAATGGGAATGTTCGCACTTCTAAAACGCGGTGGCATTAATACTGGGATGTGAATTACCACGTGTATAGGCAAAGGGATTCTATTTGCATTCCTGTAAACATGATTTGGATCGAAAGCGTAGCTACGATTAATATGCTGATGTATCGACTACAACTAGAACATTTCGAATACATAGTAGGAGGTGTTATTTTTGCGGCCCTCATCTTCAGTAGCTGTCGTAGCTGCTTTCGATGTTAGGATTTCGTCACCTATACCGGTAAAAACGGAACCCTACAAGTCGCACTTTCTTGACCGTCTATCGGTCTACCCAACTTTTAAAACCCGTTTACCTCCTGAACGGGTGGACATAATAAGCGGAAATGTATCGCACTTCTTGCGGTAACCGGTCCCTTGGTGGTGTAAACAAGTGAGCTTCTATGTCAACGCAATGTAAAGATACGGATGTTTATGTAAAGAAAATTCACGCGAAAGGTCAAAAAATGGCTTCAAGAAATATGCGACCAAACTGCTTATGTCATCAGCCCCTAGACCTAGAACTACTTAAACCTAGCTAGCCTAAGGACATCGCAGACATCTATGCCCGAGGTAGGATTCCAGCTTGCGACTGAAATAGCCGTGCGGTTCGTGACTGAAGCGCCTGGAACCGCTGGGCGATAGCACCCGGCGGAACCCTATTCACCTCATGTATAATGATAATATATACTGTCTAGTGAGTATAAACTGTATTCGCCAGCAACTCAGATCGTTTGATCACGGAACTTTTACGAAACCACATTCAAACTTTGTTCGAAGTCGTCTGCAATATCCATTTATAAACACCCTAGGAACGTCGTATGCGATATCCACTTCTGAAGACGCTGGCAGACATTGCAGTACCATAACAAGTAGGTAAGAATTTATTGTTATTGGTCCATGCATCACACTTTATTTAAATATCAATTTAACGCGCCTAGGTGTTCGTATATGGCTGAAACTAATGAACAAAAAGTAAATAAACAGCAAACAACTTCGATGTTCAACTCAAATGTCGCAATTACAACATAATTTCGTTGTTACATCTACATGACTACATCAACAAGATTTCTTTGCAATCCAGACTTACGTACTTGGCAGAAGGTTCGGACTATTTGTCTACCGTCCCACTCATTAACAGTGTGCGGGAAAAAGGACCACTTAAATCTTTTCTTGCGAGCCTTGAGCTACATTATTACTATGGTTTCTTCCTGTGTAAGTTCCCGAGGAAATAATGTTTTGGCATTCAGAACAGATGTTGGTGATTGAAATTTCGTGAAAAGATCTCGCAGCAACGAAAAACACTTTTGTTTTCATGAATGTTACCCCAACTCGATTATCAAACCTGGGACCCCTCTCTCCCCTATTTCGTGACATTACAAATCGTGCTACCGTTTCTTGGACGTTTTTGCGTGCACAGTCAATCACGTCTGTCATGGATATTATAGCAGTGGACGGACAAACGTAGTGTAGGCAGTGTTTTCAGTTGGCCTGTTGCGTATTCTTAGTGTGCGGCCAATAAAACGCAGTCATTCATTTGTCTTCCCCACAAAAGTATGTTTTCGATCGTTCCAGTTTGAGTTTTACTGGGTACTGAGATGAACTGACAGTGCTTCGAGTTGTGTTTTGTCATGTAACCGAAAGTTAATTATTGTTATTGGACGCAGCTTTCGTGTTCAATGTATTCCTCATTCAACAGAGTACACTCCTTCTACACCACATATAACTGTTTCAAAGTATCAAATTGTTACTGATGTTACGAAGTTGCAGTGGTCATCTTAACTTGCCGTTTTGAAACAAAGGAAAATATTATAGCGAAATGTAGCGACTAAGAAGCGGAGTATGCAAATAAACAAACATTTCCGGTTTAAGTAGTTGCAGTAGGTCTACTACACAGTAACGTAAATTAGGAGCAAAGTCCATTAGTAGATCGTTATCAGGAAAATCAACCCTCATAATGCAAAGTGCCACTACAAGAAAGAAAGTTTCCAAACATGTCAATGAGTAGTCGAGGAAAGTGGACGCATTCTGTCTACTGAATCCCAACGCACGCTACTTACGACGGGACACGCCAGGTGTCATACCCCGATCTTGCTGAAACTTCGCTCAGTGAAAGAGGGGACAAAATAAGCGAACACGTGTCTCGGCTTATCTGCTTACACTCTACCGCTTCTGAGAAAACGACGGTCAAAGTTTTCAATGCGCTGTTGCTATAGTGTAGATACCTCTTAGCGGGTAAGGATTCAAGTGAAGCGGTGGCTCTGCGGCTACCATAGCGACTTCGGAACTTTGCGCTGCGAGTTCGAAACCCGGATCTTCCTCCCCCCCCCCCCCCCCCCTCACTCTCTGAATTATCGACGAATGTTTATTCCAATTTATGTTGAAACACTGTTGTCGTTATTCGTCAGTTAATTTACTGTGTAAAGAAATAAGTTAAAAAGGGTACACATAGTGCATAGTGGGGCGATCACTCTGTTGTAGAAATAATTCAGAAGCAAAGATCGCTTAAATTCCGTTTTACTGGATAACCGGTTTCAACACACTAAAGGTGCCATCATCGGATCTGAATGTAGATTAACATTTATAAACCATTTGGATATAACGATACATGAGGCAGACCAGATGATTTTAGATCAGCTTGTCTCATTCGTTTATTATTTTTTTAATTCATTAATTACACATAAAGTTAATTGGCGAATAATGACAACATTATTTCAACATAAATTAGAAAAAAAAACATTCGTAGATAATTCTGATAGAGAGGCAGGAAAAAATAATAATAAAAAAACCCAATATGGTCTCGAACACGGGAATCAAAGTTAAGAAGGAACGACGGTAGCCACTGAGCCACCGCTTCAATTGCGTTCTCGGCTGCAGAAGGTATCTACACTATAGCAAGAGCGCGTTGATAACTTTGACCGTCGTTTTCTCGGAAACGGTCGAGTGTCTGCACCTAAGTCGAAACACATGTTCGCTTATTTTGTCCTCTCCTTCACTGAGCAAAGTTTCCGGACAATCAGCCGGCCGCGGAGGTCTAGCGGTTCTGGCGCTGCAGTCCGGAACCGCGGGACTGCTACGGTCGCAGGTTCGAATCCTGCCTCGGGCATGGGTGTGTGTGATGTCCTTAGGTTAGTTAGGTTTAAGTAGTTCTAAGTTCTAGGGGACTTATGACCTAAGAAGTTGAGTCCCATAGTGCTCAGAGCCATTTGAACCATTTTTCCGGACAATCAGCCTACGACACCTGGCGACTTCGCCTCGTTAGTCGAGTCTCTTCTTACGCCTGGCGAGAATTATGTATGCCTCAGAGTAAACTGCGCCACTTGGAAACACGGCGAGCGAGGATAAACACGTTTTCATTCTTATAAGGCAACCTTCTACAGCTAAAATTCACGAAGTGTTCTTCAGGTTGCCTCATATATTTCAGAAATGTTTCTTGCTTTAGGGCTGCCGCATATTCAAAACGTAAACATTTCATTTCATGTAATATTTATCAGGATAAGACATGGCAAGAGTGGACCAGTCCCTTCTGAGAAAAATTACAGACTCTAAGTTGCTCCACTATGTAATGACAAGGGTACGGGCTTGCGACCTCTCGTTTATGCCATCGATTTCCGTGTTACACATACTTGGCCACTGCGTTGTGGCTGCCGTCGTGGAGGAGGCAGTCTGTTTCCTACTAGCACCGTTTCCGCAGCAGATATTAACCGCGACGAATCATTCAGTCAATGCTAAATGCCCCATCTGGCTGAGGAAGACAAGGGCGCTATAATAGCACTCCATGCAGAGGGATCTTCAAATGGCTATATAGCAAGAACTATGGGTCTTCCCAAGTCGACGGTAGCCAGGTGGATCAGACGAAAGGAAGAGTGTGTTAACCTGAATGGGAGGCCTCATGGCCGTCGCCGCAAAACAACAGCAGCTCAGGATCAGCAGATACGCCGTTTCAGTGAGAAACACCCATTTGTCAACGCACGACAAATTCAGCAGACTTTGGGTCTCAATGTTAGCAGTAAGACCGTCACTCGTCGTCTAAGGGAAGGTGGACTGAGAGCAAGAAGCGCTGCTGTGAAAGAGACATTGACTGTTTCCCACAGAGAAGCTCGCCTTGCTTTTGCTGCTGAAAATGTCGACAAACCTCTCCAGTTTTGGAGGCGAGTGATTTTCACGTACGAAGAAGTTTACTCTACGGCATCAACCGGAAAAGTACTTGTTTACCGGCCTAAAGGTGCTAGGTATAATCGAAAATATATTACAGTTGCCGAAGGAGTGGCAGGGAGTCGGTAAAGGCATGGGCATAAATATCGGCCGAAGGGTGTGGGCTCCTGTGGGAAGTGGAAGGAAGATTCGATGCGCGCAATTACATATCAGTTCTGGAGAACGTTATGTTGCCTTTTGTGACAGCAAGATTTGGCGATGATCAGATCATGTTCCAACAAGATCGCTCGCCTATTCATATGGCACGTGTGGTTAAGAGGTGGTTCGACGACCATATTAATATTACTGTAATGGAATGGCCACCTAAAGGAGCTGACATGAATCCCATTGAGAATATTTGCGCAGAAATGGTCAGAGTAATAAGAGAAAAGGGGCAGTCACCGTCGACTCGCCGACAGCTTTCTGATGTGATTCATGACGCTTGGAATGAGTTACTTGAATCTCCTAGTTATGTGGCTCGAGTTGTGGGCTCAATGCCCAACAAACTTCGAGCTGTTGTGGAAGCCGAAGGAGGCTATACGCGATACTAAGCAGCATCAGCGGAGGTGTTTTTTTTTTCAGCCCTTCACCAATCAGCTGCAACAACTGTTTCAAGTTTTTTCTTTATTTACAGACGTATATTTTATATAATTTCAAGGAAACGCAGTAAGTGGAATGGGGACAAACAAATTAATTCACAGCAAGATATGTAATATTTAATTTGACAAGAGAAGAAATACACACCTTATATATTCATGCAGTCTCTAAAAAATACATGACACACGTGTATATGCAAGAAGGGTACAAAACAATTCAGCACAAATGAAAAATATTGAGGAGAAGCTCGCCGATGAAGGCGTAAATGGAGACCAAAGGTTGGGCTAGAAGGAGAGGTAAGGAGGCCCGAAAAAGCAGAGAAAAATCAAATACCCAATAGACTTTGAGTCGTTGTCGCAGCAGAGGGCGGTTGGTATATGCGATACGGAGCAACAGTAGAAGAATAGTTTTATTTACTGATTTTTGAGGCTTTATTTTGTGACGGCTAAACAGTGCTGCATCATGAGACCCACTATTTGTCCACATGTGGCTAAACATCAGAGGTTTAAAAAATTTTGAGAGATGCCGAAGTTCTCTGGAAGAGTAACGTGTTTTAGACATGAAGATGATTTTTAGTTCATTTCATTTTAACCATTCACACTATGCTTTGACATTCTAATCTTTGATTTCATTTTATTATCATGTATCTTTTCTTCAGTGAAAGTCAACGGTAGTAAGTTTCAAGATATGAAGAATAACTGGAAGTTTTTAATTTGTGGAATAGCGTATTTAACAGTTAATATTTTCAACAAATCTGTAGTTATAGGACATATTAAGAAGCAAGTCAAAAATGGCATTGTGGAATGATCAGGTTGGTCTGTAAAGGGTAACGACGGTAAAATAGCAAATACGAAACTATGGGTAACAACTATTGTTGATGGTGAGGAGCCATAATCGATATGCCACTATTCTATAATTGTTTTTCTGAACTTTATCGTCAATCCTAGGACTGAAACCGATACTCTGTTTTACGTAAAAAATATAACCTTCAAAATGTATTTAGCAGCGCAGAATATTAAATCATAGTTTGTAGATCAGGAACCTAATCCAACTGCCTTTAAATTTATTCTCACGGATGACATTGAGACAGTAAATAACAAGAGAAATAACAAAACTCTCAGAATCAATATAGAGAATTCAAGTGTTCAGTGGATTCAAATGTTTGCTATAATAGCGAATAATTTCTTTTACTGACTCCTTCATGCCTACGTTTTCTGTCAGACAATGTTTGAAACTAGGACTAGCAAGGTAAACAATTTTTCCACAAAGTGTCAAATTGGAAGTCGGAGATCCAGTTACATAAATTACGATGACAACAAACGTTTTTCAAGTAAACTGATCACAGGAGGCATCCAACACATTTATTGTGTGTTACATGCACAGTATGTAAACTGGCAACGCCACCAACACACAATACCACTAACAAGGGAACATCCCCATCGCACCGCCCTCAGATTTAGTTATAAGTTGGCAAAGTGGATAGGCCTTGAAAAACTGAACACAGATCAATCGAGAAAACAGGAAGAAGTTGTGTGGAACTATGAAAAAAATAAGCAAAATATACAAACTGAGTAGTCCATGCGCAAGATACGCAACAACAAGGACAGATGGAGCTCAGGAGCGCCGTGATCCCGTGGTTAGCGTGAGCAGCTGCGTAACTAGAGGTCCTTGGTTCAAGTCATCCCTCGAGTGAAAACTTGAATTTATACTTTTCAGACAATTATTATCTGTCCGTCCGTCCGTCCGATGCGAGGTAACTGCGCCGTAGTATGATGACGCTACACCGAAACAAACATCGAAACACATGACGTCAGTCGACTACAGCGCACGGAAGAGAGAGTATTCCTG
The DNA here is from genome assembly GCF_023864275.1 of Schistocerca cancellata. Taxonomy (NCBI): domain Eukaryota; kingdom Metazoa; phylum Arthropoda; class Insecta; order Orthoptera; family Acrididae; genus Schistocerca; species Schistocerca cancellata. The sequence continues at coordinate 705,426,388 of NC_064628.1, forward strand.
CTAACGAGGCTCCATGGCTGGCAATTGACTGTTCGCTACTTTGGAAGAGAGTGCATTAAATACGTGAGATGCATTCCGTGGGCAATATGAATCTAGCATATAGAGCTCGCGACTTCAATAACAATGTCAATGAATATTTTCTGAACTGTAAGGCATCGGAAAGTTCCTTAAGGGATCGAATGATTGTCGAACATTTGTATGATTATTTCCTACATTTGTTGATAAACAGTACGTGTGGTGATGATTGTCTGAAAATAAAAAATAAAACGACTCACTCGAGGGAAGACTTGAACCAGGGACCTTTCACTCCACAGCTGCTCACGCTAACCACGCGACCACGGTGCTCCCGAACTCACACTTTCCCTGCGCATGGACTACTCAGTTGTATATTTTGCTTACATTTTTCATAGTTCCACACAACTTCTTCCTGTTTTCTCGATTGATCTGTGTTCAGTTTTTCAAGGCCTATCCACTGCGCCAACTTATAAGTAAATCTGAGAAGGGTGCGATGAGGAGGTTCCCTTGTTAGCTATGAAACAACTGTAGCTAAACGGAGCATCCTCGTTATCCATGTGATGGATAAGACGACTAATTCGCAACATAAATGTCAATGTAAGCATCAATTTATGTTGGAACGTGCTTCCTGGACCAAATAACATACATTTCCTACGTCTTCAATACGAATCTTGAAGCAAATGTATTTTAAAGGACATAAAAATATCGAGATATTTAACTAACATAATTATGAACCACCCACGAGCAAAAATCGATGATCACATAGTTCTCAAAAGTATTCTACGGTATTGCCATTGTCCATTAGACTAGCAACAGGAAGAAAACGTTCGCTCAGCTGTGCTGAGATATGTTGGACTGACGAAGCTCGCGCTTCGAAGACGCCACAGCATCGGCAGCCACCATTTCATGGGAAACGAAATATCTCAAGTGTACAGTCTTAGACATAAAATCGGACCGCCGGCCGCCCGCCACAGAGTCTATTCACTTAACGTGGGCAATAAAACTGACTGGCCATCTGCACAATCTGGCAACACTGTAAGATGCGGAAGTGTTAGGAGGAAGTGTTGTCTACTTCCGAGATGTTCTCGGATTGTGTGAGCCCGTGATCTAGTGCTAGCCGGCACGGTAGCTCAGCGTGTTCGGTCAGAGAGCCGGTTGGCCTTTGTAATAAAAAAACTGAGTGGAAGGATCAACCACCGAACTTGAACAGGATGTCCTGCGACGTCCGCAACGACCAAACACAACGATCAATGATGAACACAAAAACAAAGTGGTAATCGTCATGCGTTCTAAGCTTATGGTCGCCTGTTCGCGTCCAACTATTTTTTTTTACCACATTTCGGTCTAAAGTTATGAGTCTGATTGAGCATCGAAGATAATTCGCTTAATATTCTACCCACCAGCAATAACAAGTATTCCAGAAACAACTCCCCACGACAGCTCGTGGCTGCGCCGCGATCAGAACAGCTTACGCTCGAGCGTTTCCTCGCGCTGCAGCGGCTACCGGCCACCGGCCAGACGCCACCCGCCGCCTGAAATCCGGCGCCGCCCATGTGAACGCGGAGCCACGCTGTCAGTGTATGTATCAACTGTGTTTGGAGCGAGTGCTTTTGGTAAAAATACGCCAGAAAAAGATACACGTGTTTCAACAAAGATCGTTTTGGCATGAATGATTTTCCACATTAAGGAAGTCTCGACTACTGATACGAGGTGTGGCTAGAAAAAAACCGGACTAGTACTGGTGAAACAATAAAACGAATGCAATAAGGCTGAAAGTCGCGTGGCCTGTCACGTGACTCTCGCTCCGCTTACTGCTCGAGTTTCATCTGTCTCCTGCACTCAGTCTGCCCGTGGCGTCTGTTTTAAGTACTTGACGTTTTGTCTGTGCGTCGGAAAATGTTGAGTGTACAGAAAGAAAAGCGTGTTAACATCAAATTTTGTTTCAAACTAAGAAAATCTGCAAGTGAAACGTTTGTCATGTTACAACAAGTGTACGGCGATGATTGTTTATCGCGAACACAAGTGTTTGAGTGGTTTAAACGATTTAAAGATGGCCGCGAAGACACCAGTGATGACACTCGCACTGGCAGACCATTGTCAGCAAAAACTGATGCAAACATTGAAAAAATTGGTAAACTTGTTCGACAAGATCGCCGTTTAACAATCAGAGCAGTGTCTGAGTTAACAGGAGTTGACAAGGAAAGTGTTAGGCAGATTCTTCATGAAAGTTTCAACATGAACAAAGTGTGTTCAAAAATGGTTCCAAAGTGTCTCACAATTGAACAGAAGGAACGCCGAAGAATGATTTGTTCTGACATCCTGGAAAACACTGAAAGTGATCCCACCTTCTTACAAAATGTTATTACTTGCGATGAATCGTGGTTTTTTACTTACGATCCCGAAACTAAACGCCAATCGATGCATTGGAAAACTCCTGGTTCTCCACGACAAAAAAAAAAAGCACGAGTGTCAAAATCGAAATTCAAGGCAATGATGATTGTTTTTTTTTTTGACATCAAAGGGATTGTGCACATTGATTGGGTACCGGAGGGACAAACAGTGAATCAGCATTACTACATTAGCGTCCTGGCTACCCTACGTGAGCGAGTACGGAGAAAACGGAACGATTTGTGGAGAAAAAAGTCATGGATCCTTCACCAAGACAATGCCCCAGCTCACAGTGCGTTGTCAGTGAAGACTTTTTGGCAAAACACAACATTCCCATCTTAGATCATCCACCCTACTCACCTGATTTGGCCCCCTGTGACTTTTTTCTTTTCCCTAAAGTCAAGTCAGCTTTGAAAGGAACTAGATTTGAGACTGTTGAAGCAGTAAAAGAAAAAGCGACGGAAGTAATGTATGGACTTACCGAAAATGATCTGCAGCATTGCTATGAACACTGGAAAATTCGTATGGAGCGGTGTAGAGACCGAGGAGGAGAGTACATTGAAGGAGATAACATGAAATTGTAAATAATTGTAAATAAATGTTTTTTTCCAGCATCAGTCCGGTTTTTTTCTAGCCGCACCTCGTATATGTGATAGATTACCATTTAACCATCATGCGACATTTGCATTCAACAGGCAAAGTTCAGACGTCTGGTGTAGGAGTAGTGCATGCTCTAATTCTAAACAACAAAAATCAACGGAGTGACTATTATTGAATGTCATCAGGTCACTCATCGAGCATTCCTATACAGTACTGTTACTGGTGACGTGTTATGATGGGTTTATCGTTAACTTCCTAAGAAGAAATGAAAGGCTGAGCCCCACCAAAAGCGTAAACTCGAGGAGAGAGTAGTGTGAACATAATATTTTATATCTGATAGATCCAAAAGTGTGTTTTGGGCTACGAATTCTGCCCCTCAGTGTGTGTGCAACACAGATGGAATTTGTTGCCAACAACTCAGACACCTTTCGGTCGCAGTGAAACAAAAATCGAGCAACAAAACTACATCACCTGTGCTACTGCGTGATAACGCACTATGTTGATTTGAGAAACAAAACTATCCAGGAGATTGATAGGAAAGTCGTCTCTCAGGCACTTGTATTGATAGGGAAGTCCTCTCTCAAGCACTTGTCCCTCTCGTCATATATTTGTAAAATTTTACCTTTCCCGCTCTTGATCGATCAACCGTCAAGGCAATTCATTTCTAGACGAAAATACTCTTTAAACTGCTCTAGTTTAATTACATGGTTAGAACCAGTAGGTTTCTACAGGCGTAGAATTTGTAAACAACTTTAGCATTGTCAGATCGTTTTAGATATCGTGAAAGCAAGTTCTGCTGCTGATTAATTTCTCTTTGACAATTACTGTTGCGTTTAGTAAACTAATGGAAAATGCCATTAAAATATTCACTGTACTAATACAAATTAAATTCAGCTTACTACAGAAACATCACGACGGCAGTCTATCTTAATAAAGCATTAAGTGTCTGTGAGACGATTGAGCCTACTTTAACACGAATTAGTAGTATATTACCGACTTTTGACTTCGAAAAGATCTGTATTTATTTCATTTCCTCTACCATTCGTAAGTATTATGAAAATGTGACATTTCATAGATAAAATTATGTATTCACAACAATATGTCGGCAGAGAACAAAAGTGGCCTTATGAATTTGGCAGTACCGTATGGTTTTCGCTCTGACACTAAGAGTTACTGAAAGTAGCGAGACGAATTTTGCTCGAGCGTTGTCTTACGATTCCCTTATTGAGTTTTTATCAGCCTGCTTGTAGCTGTGCTACAAAAGAATTAAAAACCTGGCTTTCAGCGAGTCTCGAAAGGCGAACGAAAGCAGCTTGCGCCTGTTAGCTAAGCATGTTACCTGGGAACTGGTTTTTTCCTAAGGTGGGAAGACATCCTTTTGTGGTTGAATTGTTGGCAAATGTCAGTCAGACGTGCGCCGTTGGTCTAAGCGTTTCGGTGAGTTGAATTTGTACCAAAGATTTTTCTACAGGTTTTTTCTGCCCCAAATAGAGAGTTGAAGTCTCCCATTAGTATTTTCACGTCATCCTGGTGAATTTTGCTCATAGTATTTTCGAGTGTGTTCCATAATTTTTCGACATTTTCGGTGTTTTTCTAATTTTCGATGTTGGTGGGGACACGTGCATTGATGAGTGTATATTTTTTTCTGGGGCTCTGAATGAGCATAGTCATAAGTCGCTTGTTGATGGGCCGGCCGCGGTGGCCGACTTGTTCTAGGCGCTTCAGTTCGGAACCGCGCGACTGCTACGGTCGAAATTCGAATCCAGCCTCTGGCATGGATGTGTGTGATGTCCTTAGGTTAGTTACGTTTAAGTAGTTCTAAGTTCTAGTTGACTGATGACCTCCGCTGTTGAGTCCCATAGTGCTCAGAGCCATTTGAACCGTTTGATTGTTGATGGGTGTGATTTCTTTCCAAAAAATGGTTCAAATGGCTCTGAGCACTATGGGACTTAACATCTATGGTCATCAGTCCCCTAGAACTTAAACCTATCAAACCTGAGGACAGCACACAACACGCAGCCATCACGAGGCAGAGAAAATCCCTGCCCCGCCTGCAATCAAACCCGGGAACCCGGGCGTGGGAAGCGAAAACGCTATCGCACGACCACGAGATGCGGGCGCTGTGATTTCTTTGACAGAGTTGATGATAGATCTGTGTTCGAGAAATGCAGTGCCGAAGATTGGTACGCCTTTCGCTATCTTTTATTGTATTTTGCTCTTGAAGATGCAATGGTTTCCCTAATGCAATGGTTTCATTGTCAGTTAGTCGTGGTTCTTGAGGAGCAAGGATGAGAATTTTTTGTCGGTGGATTTCTTTTGTGAGATTATTTAGTTTTCGTGTTTGGATCAATGTATCGATGTTTACTTTTAAATGCAAGTTTCTTGCTTGTAGGGAAATTTACCAGAGATCTTCGATATTCTCTGCCGTGCTAACCTGGACTCTCCAGAATCCGAAAATCCAACTGACGCCTGTCAACAGCCGGGTTGTGTACCACCTGGGGTAAAGTTGACTTTGCTTGCATAGTTCATGTTTGCTTGTGTTTCATTGGTTTGGCTTGGGTGATACCAGGATCGGACAGGACCAGAGGGTGCTGAAGCCTTTGAAAGCAAATATTTTCAGCCGAGCTCATTGAGCTAACAGACGGTGACCAGAGTAGCGGTGATTTTCCCTCAGACGTGTCTGGATTTTGGGTTCAACGGATTTAGTAGCCGTTCGGGATTGTGTTAGTATTTGGTTCACCCTTAGTATTTGATTTCCTCGGTACCACCCATAGGGGGAGGGTTTCCTCTATCCGCCACACGGGATTATTATTATTATTATTATTATTATTATTATTATTATTGTCATTATGTCATGAGCAAATCCGATATGGTGTATCTTCCCACCACTGATATAGATGTGTATTGTTCGATTCAGTATTTCCATCACATAAATGTGGGTTATAATTACGTTACATTGCTGCTAGTAGACATATTTCTCACATTTTCGTAGACAGTTGCTACCTGTTACTCCATCAGAGGAATTTATGTGCGCAGCATTGTTGCAATACAGACGTTCAAATTATCCGATTTCTGTAATTTCGTTTCGATACCAGATAGTTCTAATCGGATTCAGCCAGGAAGTCTTAATGTGGATATCCGACTACGACTCTCATCATGTAATAGACTGGGTAAATCACATTCTTAATAGGACTGTTAGATAGAGATCACTTATCTATGACAGGGCCTGAATTCTTAAACACTGTGGAAAATAATAATCCAATGTGCTTATTATAAATACGTAATTTAAATATAAACATATGAACTAACGAGTTAGCAGTTTATTTACAGGAGCAGAGCGCCATCCATCATAGCAGAGCAGTGCGAGATTGGTTTCAGGGCCAAGAGAGGATAAAGTTGTTGCCGTTTATTCCACGATCACCAAACATCAACCAGATAGAGAATATGCGGGCAGAGGTAACAAGGCCATTGCCACGTGGATCTACAAAAGCAAGCGACCTTTGGACAAATATAGAAAACATATGTTGGGAAGTAAACCATCACGCTAAACTGTCGACGACTTAATGAAATCAATTCCTCTACGCCTTCGAGAAATCTTACGTAATGATCGTGGATGGGTTGGTTACTAAAAGTATAAAAAATGTTCAAATGTGTGTGAAATCTTATGGGACTCAACTGCTAATGTCATCAGTACCTAAGCTTACACACTACTTAACCTAAATTATCCTAAGGACAAACACACACACTCATGCCCGAGGGAGGACTCGAACCTCCACCGGGATCAGCCACGCAGCCCATGACTGCAGCGCCCGAGACCGCTCGGCTAATCCCGCGCGGCTACTAAAAGTATACTCGTCCACAAAACCCATGTGGACAATTATCTGACAATCGGTCAACCTTTGCTTTGTCGCAGCTCTTTAGCATACAAGTCCATTTACTTTCAGGCTCCTCCTTACAATTCTTGCAATGCAAGGTTATTGAAAAAACTCATCCACTCTACGCCAACTGCGGAACTGACCGGGGCATGTGTTGTTCAGCACACAGTAGTTCTCACCCTCACTGGAATCAATGACTGTGTGTGTGTGTGTGTGTGTGTGTATGTATGTGTGTTTTCGTCTTCATGGACAATCTGAATCAATACTATTAACATTAGAGAGACAACCAACAATAAATAATTCATCAAATATGACTGTAAAGTATTTTAATGCGATGGGAAGTTAGAAACTGAATTTTCACCCAACCCACGTCCTGCATGTTACGTTAAGTAAGATGTATTAACTCCATCGTATCGTTAGCAGAGACAGTGCGCTCTTGTTGTCGAGGCTCGCGACAAGCGCAGCGATCAGCAGTGCCCAATGCCGCCGTGATTTGTTTATGTTGGCTGAGCGTGGACACTGCAGCAGACGCTTCACCATAAACAGAAAGAAATCACCTTGGCTCTGACCGCAGTGAGCGGATATCACTGCCTGCGTGTTCTTATAGTAACCAACGTGAGACTCTACTCAGAGGTGCCATGGAGCAATTGCAACGGGTATCATGTCATTAGTCATCAGAATATTAACCAGTGATGAAATGTCCACTCTATTTTAATCCCAAGAAAATAGGAACCTTCTCACAAAGGAATATGAGGTGATATCAAAATTTATCCAAAATACAAAATTTAACTGCAGGGCTTTCATGTATGCAGTAGTAGCACACAAAGAAATATTGTGTCTTGGAAGCGTATATTTCATTTCCACTTCTCATATTAAGGTACTTTTTTTAGTATGATGTGGGAAAATAAACACGAAAAACTTAAGATCCTGAGAAGCATATAAGTCATTTCCTCTTCTCATATCATAACTTTTGTTTTAGTATGAGGTAAAAAAAACAGTTTACTGTTCTGAATCATAATATGACACCAGATTCTTATCGTAGGCGCTATTGGAAACGCAAAATGCAGGGAGCTGTCCATTCTTTTGTCCAAAAGTCTGTTTCCTTTCATCCATTACTCACGCTAGGAGATTCTTATTTAAGGACTTGTGGGCATCAAGTTCTTCTGCAGAACAAGGCCTATGTTATTGTGCTAATTACGGCATGGAAAAAATGCAACAAAGACGAGTTCCCCTGGAGCACATGTCTGTATTCAGCAATGACCGCAAGCTGCCACAACACTTAACAGAATCCTTGCGGCAGGCAACACAACTGTGCGTGCACTTCAGACTTCATTCAGTAAGACGTCAGGAGGTGGATGGAAAAGTCAAAGTCGTATTCAGTCCAGAATGAGATGTTATTAAGGTAGTTGAACGTTCTAGCAATTACACTTCTATAATTCCCATATGAGTATTCTGACAGCCAAAAGAACCCGTTAGTGCGAAACCATCTGGAACTGCATTAACAACAAACTGCAAGAACTTGAGACAATAGGTGGACTCTTCTCTTGGGTAGGTGACCTATTACTGATATATAGGATTCTCTCCGTCCTAGGCGTAATGGAAATGGAACTTCCAAGGCGCTTTCCGCTATTCTTGACAAGTTTGAGAAACTTGTAATCACTGCGAGTTACAACTGCGTGATGATAATGGTTCAGGTTGTCAGTAGTTGTGGTGGTGTTATGCTGTCAAACTGCTTACAGCAACGTTAATGGTGGCGCACATAATTTAGCTGACTACCTACTTAAGTAAAGATAGTGTTGTGGCGTCGTCACTTGTCTTCATTTCGCCTCAGCATGAGTAATCCGATTTAACGAACATAGTACTACTTTCGCGGGCTGCTAATGATACAGTATGAATACAGAGATCATCGTGCGGATATTACATTAATTCTGCAATGAATTGCTTAAAAAATATTACCCTCAGCTATGCAACTGGAATGACTCATTTCACAGGTACTCTATGTTGCACTTGGTTAAGTGATCAGTTCGCTGCAATCCTGCTTCTACTGATTGTAAATAATTGTATGCTTCAAAAATGGTTCAAATGGCTCTGAGCGCTATTGGACTTAACGTCTGAGGTGGTCAGTCCGCCAGAACTTTGAACTACTTAAACCTAACTAACCTAAGGACATCACACACATCCATGCCCGAGACTGGAGACGAACCTGAGACCGTAGCTCTCGCCCGGTTCCAGACTGTAGCGCCTAGAAACGCTCTGCCACCCTGGCCGGCATGCTTGTATACCGACCATTCGTTATTTGACTAAATATGAACTGTAGTCTAATTCGCATGTATATGGCATAGGTTAGCTCCGGCACGAAGGTATGACTAAGGATTGGATGCCGTTGGAGTCCCGTTATTTTGATGTCAAGACAAATGTTCGCAAATCACCTCTATTGCCTCAAAAAACAATTGCATCTTAAATATCGAAGGACCGACGTCCATACTGTCACAGCACGTTGAAATACAGCAACGACGGCAGATGAAAATTTGTGACCGACTGAGCGTCGAACCTTGACCCGCTGCTTACAAGACAGACGTGCTGACCACTGCACTACTATTTTTTTTTAAAAGTTTGAGAAGACTTTCAGCACTAGGTAGGCAGAGGCAAAGAGGGCAGGGGTCGAAAATCCGAGGCCTGGCCACAATGCCTCCCCCATTCCTGTCACTGAGCAGCTGCATTATTCACATGTATTCTATGTTTGCACTCATATATTCCTTTAAATTGTTGAACAAAATTGAAGTAGTAATTAAGGTAAAATAAATTACAGATTGTCGCCTCCAATGGCGTGCGTTCCTTGTGGAACATAACTTATAACAGTGAACAGGGTGACGGAAAAATAAATAACAAACATTCATTCAGAAATATATTCACAATTTAAGTTATTATGCACTGGATGCATATGAGGTCTGTATGGAATCCATATATTTTTCAACAAATGGAAGAAGTTTCAGAGCCGGAGGGGGTTTGCCAAATTAGAACAGTTCTGATTTTAGGACCAACGTAAAAGGATATTCCAGGAATAAAAAAAGGTGAAAGAATAGTATTTACTTCTAATCAATAAAACTGTCCACCTCTTTGTAGCCCACATAAAGCAATAGATAAAAAAATTTAAACCGGTCTTTATATTTGTTATTAATCATCAGCTTAAAATGTTCTTCTGCAATATAAAACACGCAGTCTCCTAAGTTCTAAGTTTTGTTTCTTACGACGTAAAACACAAACTGTCCCAAAAGCCACGAATAACTGTTATTCTTTGCGGATGGGTAACATTTCCAGTCGGGTTGTAAAGCTTCAGTTATCGGTATATGACTTTCTGCGGTTCTGTTGCTAGTGCTAATTTCTTCCTAGTCCAGTTGTAAATTCTGATTCTATTTTCACATAAGAAGGTGTGCGCTACAGTTTCTACAAGCCCACATTTGTCGCAGTATGAAGATGGTCTCAATTTGATTTTTCATAATCGTTCCGCTGTGGGTATGGTTTCGTTTACAACGTTGCACCATACGGCACTGACTCTAGTTGGTATAATTTTACTGTCGATATTTTTCCAGACGTTCCTCCAGTTTTATGTAGTTTAATTCACCGGAATTGGTTTGTGTAGATGATGTCTGGTAATATAATCATAGACGGTTCTAGTGTTGGTTTGTGCTGGTGGAAGTCTTATACAGCCCCAATCGCCATAGTACTTTCGGACGTAATCTAGGCTGGCGTGCTACATTAACAGGAGCGTTACTATCTCCAGGATCGAACGAGAGGAACAGAAGTTTCGTGATGCTTGCCTTAGTGGCATGTATTAGTTTAAAGGCACGTCTTTAATTCCAAGTCCTCTGTTTTACCTCTGCAAATTCGCCGTGTGGAAGAATGCTTTGAAGATATTTTGTTTCCACACATACCAAGATGCTACAGCTAATATTTGATGTGCAGCGACCTGCAGAATCGGTAAGACTGCTGCGACATGACAAATTTTGCTAAGTATGTATGTATTTATAAACTGAACTTTCTGCAGTCAGTCTAACGATCGCATGTCATGGTCCTTCAACACGGTTCCGATGACATTAAGTTTCCGCTCCCAATTGTTCGTGGCCATGCGCTTGGGGTTCTCCCTTAACCACAATCCGAGATGGAGACTCACTTCAGTTACATCTAACCAGTACGCACTTATTGCACTATTGAGGAACCGAGATGCAGTATTTTGGATTTAAAATGTTGTAAATTTGTGGTGAGAACTAATGGGACCAAGTAAGCTTACACACTACTTAATCTAACTTAAACTATGGACAACACACACACCCATGACGGAGGGAGGACTCGAAGCTTCGACGGTGGGCACTGTCGGAACACAGCAACCAACCTCTCTGCAGCACCTATCTACACACGCTCTTCATCAGACGCGAATTCCCATCTTTGCCGCATACCACACGCGCGGTACCCCCCCCCCCCCTCCACCCCCACCCACGGCCATTATTCCACTCGCTCACGGCCACACTGTATTCCTGCGAGGGTTTGGACGATGTCGTCCGTCTAGCACTGAAAACTTTAGGTGACCCGTCGAGACCCACATAATTATACAGGATGTTTCAGGAGAAATAGTAAATATTGTAGGAGATGGTAGTATAGACAAATTGCAGAAACGATGACATATAACATGTGTCCAATTTTTATTGAACATACATATAGCTGGGTTGTAATGTATCTGCAGGTAGCCCTGGATGGAAACATATTATGAACACCTCACATAAATAATGTGTTCTACTGCGAAAGACAATCTTATAAGCACTAGAAGCTGCTGTAGGGTAAAATGGGGTCTAAACCCAGTACTTACTGGATATACACCTCTGTAAAAAGACCATTGATAATTTATAGGCCTATAATATGAACAAAGTCGAACAGAAGGTGGCTGCTAGGGAGTCAGGCAAAGTGCAGAGACTGATCTGCTTTCACAAACAGATGGAATTAGCAGGACATCCACTCTTGGGATTGATATTACGCTAGACATTACCGCCTTACACCTGTGGCTTAAAATGGAGACAGCGGCAGGGACTTAAAGGCTAAAAATTGGAAATAGCCGGATATAGTTAGAATATACGGAATCCCAAATCAGTATGGCGCTGGCTCGGGAAATGCCGACTAACTATACAATAACTTCTAGCTGTTTCAATAAACCTTGCCATGTAACAGTTGGAGGCAGGGAGCAGTGCAAGAACGAACCACTACACCGTGCAGGAGACATAATATAGTGGTTTACTGACAGGTCGAAAACAGATGACTGTACCGGGTCTGGTGTACTCCCTAGAATCTCTTTAGGGAAGATGGCCACAGTATTACATGACATCTTCTATCAACATGTGCACGGAGGAGAATTACAGTGGACCCTACAAAAATCTTAGCATCTACTTTTATTCAGACAGCCAAGCAGCTCTGAAATCTCTATCAGCCCGTACAACTAGATCGAAGGTCGTTGCAGAATGCCATAAAGCATTTTCTTTCGGACATGTCCGAAAGAACAGACACCACACATATATCCATATACAGGGTGTTTCAGGAGGAATAGTAGATATTTTAGCAGGTGGTAGTACAGACGAAGTGCATAAAAAAATTCCATATAAATGCGTCCACTTTTTATTGAGGACAGAGGTACAGCTCTTAGTACGTAACCCAAACAAACTCAAATCAAAGGCAAATGAGGACGTCCAAAGTTGATTTTCAAAAATTCCCCCACCAACTTCATTGCACATTTGACTTCTCTTGATAACACTAAGTGTAGCTCTTCTGAGGTCGTCTTTGCGTTCTTTTATGAGGGCAGCACTATTCACAATCCGAACGATCAAATCGGCTCTTGGGTTTACTTTTCCTTTCTACACTTCGCCTTTAACCATACCCACAGGCAAAAATCCAAAGAGAGAACGTCCAGGGACCTTGAAGGCCCAGAAAAGTGCCCATATCTAATGATCTATCTTCCAGAAAATGTTAGGTTTGGATAATGTGTCACCTGACGACTAGAATTTGCAGGAGCCCCGTCATGCTGGAGGAACGTAGGCATTCCTGTAGCCAAATGAACCTCTTCCAATAACGCTGGAAGTCATTTTCGAGGAAATGTAGACAACTGGGTCCTGTAAAGACCAACATACGAAACGGAAATGCATTGAACCCAGCTGTATGTACGAAATAAAAATTGGACACATGTTATATGGCATTTTGTCTGCAACTTGTCTATACTACCACCACCTACAATATTTACCATTCCTCCTGAAACATCCTGTATAATTATTTGGGTCTCGACGGCTCATTTAAAGTTTTCAGTGCTAGTCGCACGACATCGTCCAAACTCACGCGGGAATACAGTGTGGCCGCGAGCGAGTGGAATAATGGTCGGGGGGCTTGGTCTCATAAGTTCTTATCACAAATTTACAAAATTTGAAAATCAAAATACTGCATGTCAGTTCTTACAATAGTGCAATAGGTGTGCACTGGTTAGATGTAACTGAAGCGAGACTCCAACTCGGATTGTGATTAGGGGCGAATCTCAAGCGTATAGCCACGAACAATTGGGAGCGGAAACTTAATGTCATCGGAACCTTGTTGAAGGCCCATGACATGCGATCGTTAGACTGACTGCAGAAAGTTCAGTTTATAAATACCTACATACTTAGCAAAATTTATCATGTCGCAGCATTCTTACCGATACTGCAGGTCACTGCACATCAAATATCAGCTGTAGCATCTTGGTATGTTTGGAAACAAAATATCTTCAAAGTACCCTTCCACACGGCGACATTGCAGAGGTAAAACAGAGGACTTGGATTTAAAGACGTGCTTTTAAACTAATACACGTCACTAAGACAGGCATCACGAAACTTCTATTCCCCTCGTTAGATCCTGGAGATAGGAACGCTCCTGTTAATGTAGCACGCCAGCCTAGATTACGTCCGAAAGTACTATGGCGATTGGGGCTGTATAAGACTTCCACCAGCATAAACCAACACTAGAACCATCTATGATTATACACTCCTGGAAATTGAAATAAGAACACCGTGAATTCATTGTCCCAGGAAGGGGAAACTTTATTGACACATTCCTGGGGTCAGATACATCACATGATCACACTGACAGAACCACAGGCACATAGACACAGGCAACAGAGCATGCACAATGTCGGCACTAGTACAGTGTATATCCATCTTTCGCAGCAATACAGGCTGCTATTCTCCCATGGAGACGATCGTAGAGATGCTGGATGTAGTCCTGTGGAACGGCTTGCCATGCCATTTCCACCTGGCGCCTCAGTTGGACCAGCGTTCGTGCTGGACGTGCAGACCGCGTGAGACGACGCTTCATCCAGTCCCAAACATGCTCAATGGGGGACAGATCCGGAGATCTTGCTGGCCAGGGTAGTTGACTTACACCTTCTAGAGCACGTTGGGTGGCACGGGATACATGCGGACGTGCATTGTCCTGTTGGAACAGCAAGTTCCCTTGCCGGTCTAGGAATGGTAGAACGATGGGTTCGATGACGGTTTGGATGTACCGTGCACTATTCAGTGTCCCCTCGACGATCACCAGTGGTGTAAGGCCAGTGTAGGAGATCGCTCCCCACACCATGATGCCGGGTGTTGGCCCTGTGTGCCTCGGTCGTATGCAGTCCTGATTGTGGCGCTCACCTGCACGGCGCCAAACACGCATACGACCATCATTGGCACCAAGGCAGAAGCGACTCTCATCGCTGAAGACGACACGTCTCCATTCGTCCCACCATTCACGCCTGTCGCGACACCACTGGAGGCGGGCTGCACGATGTTGGGGCGTGAGCGGAAGACGGCCTAACGGTGTGCGGGACCGTAGCCCAGCTTCATGGAGACGGTTGCGAATGGTCCTCGCCGATACCCCAGGAGCAACAGTGTCCCTAATTTGCTGGGAAGTGGCGGTGCGGTCCCCTACGGCACTGCGTAGGATCAAAAGTTCAAATGGCTCTGAGCACTATGGGACTTAACATCTATGGTTATCAGTCCCCTAGAACTTAGAACTACTTAAACCTAACTAGCCTAAGGACAGCACACAACACCCAGCCATCACGAGGCAGAGAAAATCCCTGACCCCGCCGGGAATCGAACCCGGGAACCCGGGCGTGGGAAGCGAGAACGCTACCGCACGACCACGAGATGCGGGCTGCGTAGGATCCTACGGTCTTGGCGTGCATCCGTGCGTCGCTGCGGTCCGGTCCCAGGTCGACGGGCACGTGCACCTTCCGCCGACCACTGGCGACAACATCGATGTACTGTGGAGACCTCACGCCCCACGTGTTGAGCAATTCGGCGGTACGGCCACCCGGCCTCCCGCATGCCCACTATACGCCCTCGCTCAAAGTCCGTCAACTGCACATACAGTTCACGTCCACGCTGTCGCGGCATGCTACCAGTGTTAAAGACTGCGATGGAGCTCCGTATGCCACGGCAAACTGGCTGACACTGACGGCGGCGGTGCACAAATGCTGCGCAGCAAGCGCCATTCGACGGCCAACACCGCGGTTCCTGGTGTGTCCGCGGTGCCGTGCGTGTGATCATTGCTTGTACAGCCCTCTCGCAGTGTCCGGAGCAAGTATGGTGGGTCTGACACACCGGTGTCAATGTGTTCTTTTTGCTTGTTCCAACAGGACAATGCACGTCCGCATGTATCCCGTGCCACCCAACGTGCTCTAGAAGGTGTAAGTCAACTACCCTGGCCAGCAAGATCTCCGGATCTGTCCCCCATTGAGCATGTTTGGGACTGGATGAAGCGTCGTCTCACAGGGTCTGCACGTCCAGCACGAACGCTGGTCCAACTGAGGCGCCAGGTGGAAATGGCATGGCAAGCCGTTCCACAGGACTACATCCAGCATCTCTACGATCGTCTCCATGGGAGAATAGCAGCCTGTATTGCTGCGAAAGATGGATATACACTGTAGTAGTGCCGACATTGTGCATGCTCTGTTGCCTGTGTCTATGTGCCTGTGGTTCTGTCAGTGTGATCATGTGATGTATCTGACCCCAGGAATGTGTCAATAAAGTTTCCCCTTCCTGGGACAATGAATTCACGGTGTTCTTATTTCAATTTCCAGGAGTGTAGAATCAGAATTTACAACTGGACTAGGAAGAAATTAGCACTAGCAACAGAACCGCAGAAAGTCATATACCGATAACTGAAGCTTTACAACCCGACTGGAAATGTTACCCATCCGCAAAGAATAACAGTTATTCGTGGCTTCTGGGACAGTTTGTGTTTTACGTCGTAATAAACAAAACTTGGAACTTAAAAGAGTGCATGTTTTATATTGCAGAAGAACATTTCAACCTAAAGAAGAATAACAAATATAAAGAATAGTTTAAAATTTTTTTATCTATTGCTTTACGTGGGCTACAAAGAGGTGGACAGTTTTATTGATTAGAAGTAAATACTATTCTTTCACTTTTTTATTCCTGGTATATTCTTTTACGTTGGTCCCAAAAAAAGAACTGTTCTAATTTGACAAACCCCCTCCGGCTCTGACACTTCTTCCATTTGTTGATAAATATATGGATTCCTTACAGACCTCTTATGCATTCAGTGCATAATAACTTAAATTGTGAATATATTTCTGAATGAATGTTTGTTATTTATTTTTCCGTCACCCTGTTCACTGTTATAAGTTATGTTCCACAAGGAACGCACGCCATTGGAGGCGACAATCTGTAATTTATTTTACCTTAATTACTACTTCAATTTTGTTCATTAATTTAAAGGAATATATGAGTGCAAACATGGAATACATGTGAATAATGCAGCTGCTCAGTGACAGGAATGGGGGAGGCATTGTGGCCAGGCCTCGGATTTTCGACCCCTGCCCTCTTTGCCTCCGCCTACCTAGTGCTGAAAGTCTTCTCAAACTTTAAAAAAAAATAATAGTGCAGTGGTCAGCACGTCTGTCTTGTAAGCAGCTGGTCTAGGTTCGACGCTCAGTCGGTCACAAATTTTCATCTGCCGTCGTTGCTGTATTTCAACGCGCTGTGACAGTGTGGACGTCGGTCCTTCGATATTTAAGATGCAATTGTATTTTGAGGCAATAGAGGTGATTTGCGAACATTTGTCTTGACATCAAAATAACGGGACTCCAACGGCATCCAATCCTTAGTCATACCTTCGTGCCGGAGCTAACCTATGCCATATACATGCGAATTAGACTACAGTTCATATTTAGTCAAATAACGAATGGTCGGTATACAAGCATGCCGGCCAGGGTGGCAGAGCGTTTCTAGGCGCTACAGTCTGGAACCGGGCGAGAGCTACGGTCTCAGGTTCGTCTCCAGTCTCGGGCATGGATGTGTGTGATGTCCTTAGGTTAGTTAGGTTTAAGTAGTTCAAAGTTCTGCCGGACTGACCACTTCAGACGTTAAATCCAAGAGCGCTCAGAGCCATTTGAACCATTTTTGAAGCATACAATTATTTACAATCAGTAGAAGCAGGATAGCAGCGAACTGATCACTTAACCAAGTGCAACATAGAGTACCTGTGTAATGAGTCATTCCAGCTGCATAGCTGAGGGTAATATTTTTTAAGCAACTCATTCCCGCACGATGTTCTCTGTAGTCATACTGTATCATTAGCCGCCCGCGAATGTAGTACTATGTTTGTTAAATCGGATTACTCATGCTGAGGCGAAATGAAGACAAGCGACGACGCCACAACACTATCTTTACTCAAGTAGGTAGTCAGCTAAATTATGTGCGCCACCATTAACGTTGCTGTAAGCAGTTTGACAGCATAACACCACCACAACTACTGACAACCTGAACCATTATCATCACGCAGTTGTAACTCGCAGTGATTACAAGTTTCTCAAACTTGTCAAGAATAGCGGAAAGCGCCTTGGAAGTTCCATTTCCATTACGCCTAGGACGGAGAGAATCCTATATATCAGTAATAGGTCACCTACCCAAGAGAAGAGTCCACCTATTGTCTCAAGTTCTTGCAGTTTGTTGTTAATGCAGTTCCAGATGGTTTCGCACTAACGGGTTCTTTTGGCTGTCAGAATACTCATATGGGAATTATAGAAGTGTAATTGCTAGAACGTTCAACTACCTTAATAACATCTCATTCTGGACTGAATACGACTTTGACTTTTCCATCCACCTCCTGACGTCTTACTGAATGAAGTCTGAAGTGCACGCACAGTTGTGTTGCCTGCCGCAAGGATTCTGTTAAGTGTTGTGGCAGCTTGCGGTCATTGCTGAATACAGACATGTGCTCCAGGGGAACTCGTCTTTGTTGCATTTTTTCCATGCCGTAATTAGCACAATAACATAGGCCTTGTTCTGCAGAAGAACTTGATGCCCACAAGTCCTTAAATAAGAATCTCCTAGCGTGAGTAATGCATGAAAGGAAACAGACTTTTGGACAAAAGAATGGACAGCTCCCTGCATTTTGCGTTTCCAATAGCGCCTACGATAAGAATCTGGTGTCATATTATGATTCAGAACAGTAAACTGTTTTTTTTACCTCATACTAAAACAAAAGTTATGATATGAGAAGAGGAAATGACTTATATGCTTCTCAGGATCTTAAGTTTTTCGTGTTTATTTTCCCACATCATACTAAAAAAAGTACCTTAATATGAGAAGTGGAAATGAAATATACGCTTCCAAGACACAATATTTCTTTGTGTGCTACTACTGCATACATGAAAGCCCTGCAGTTAAATTTTGTATTTTGGATAAATTTTGATATCACCTCATATTCCTTTGTGAGAAGGTTCCTATTTTCTTGGGATTAAAATAGAGTGGACATTTCATCACTGGTTAATATTCTGATGACTAATGACATGATACCCGTTGCAATTGCTCCATGGCACCTCTGAGTAGAGTCTCACGTTGGTTACTATAAGAACACGCAGGCAGTGATATCCGCTCACTGCGGTCAGAGCCAAGGTGATTTCTTTCTGTTTATGGTGAAGCGTCTGCTGCAGTGTCCACGCTCAGCCAACATAAACAAATCACGGCGGCATTGGGCACTGCTGATCGCTGCGCTTGTCGCGAGCCTCGACAACAAGAGCGCACTGTCTCTGCTAACGATACGATGGAGTTAATACATCTTACTTAACGTAACATGCAGGACGTGGGTTGGGTGAAAATTCAGTTTCTAACTTCCCATCGCATTAAAATACTTTACAGTCATATTTGATGAATTATTTATTGTTGGTTGTCTCTCTAATGTTAATAGTATTGATTCAGATTGTCCATGAAGACGAAAACACACATACACACACACACACACACACACACACACACACACACACACACACACAGCCATTGATTCCAGTGAGGGTGAGAACTACTGTGTGCTGAACAACACATGCCCCGGTCAGTTCCGCAGTTGGCGTAAAGTGGATGAGTTTTTTCAATAACCTTGCATTGCAAGAATTGTAAGGAGGAGCCTGAAAGTAAATGGACTTGTATGCTAAAGAGCTGCGACAAAGCAAAGGTTGACCGATTGTCAGATAATTGTCCACATGGGTTTTGTGGACGAGTATACTTTTAGTAGCCGCGCGGGATTAGCCGAGCGGTCTCGGGCGCTGCAGTCATGGGCTGCGTGGCTGATCCCGGTGGAGGTTCGAGTCCTCCCTCGGGCATGAGTGTGTGTGTTTGTCCTTAGGATAATTTAGGTTAAGTAGTGTGTAAGCTTAGGTACTGATGACATTAGCAGTTGAGTCCCATAAGATTTCACACACATTTGAACATTTTTTATACTTTTAGTAACCAACCCATCCACGATCATTACGTAAGATTTCTCGAAGGCGTAGAGGAATTGATTTCATTAAGTCGTCGACAGTTTAGCGTGATGGTTTACTTCCCAACATATGTTTTCTATATTTGTCCAAAGGTCGCTTGCTTTTGTAGATCCACGTGGCAATGGCCTTGTTACCTCTGCCCGCATATTCTCTATCTGGTTGATGTTTGGTGATCGTGGAATAAACGGCAACAACTTTATCCTCTCTTGGCCCTGAAACCAATCTCGCACTGCTCTGCTATGATGGATGGCGCTCTGCTCCTGTAAATAAACTGCTAACTCGTTAGTTCATATGTTTATATTTAAATTACGTATTTATAATAAGCACATTGGATTATTATTTTCCACAGTGTTTAAGAATTTAGGCCATGTCATAGATAAGTGATCTATATTTAACAGTCCTATTAAGAATGTGATTTACCCAGTCTATCACATGATGTGAGTTGTAGTCGGATATTCACATTAAGACTTCCTGGCTGAATCCGATTAGAACTATCTGGTATCGAAACGACATTACAGAAATTGGATAATTTGAACGTCTGTATTGCAACAATGCTGCGCACATAAATTCCTCTGATGGAGTAACAGGTAGCAACTGTCTACGAAAATGTGAGAAATATGTCTACTAGCAGCAATGTAACGTAATTATAACCCACAGTTATGTGATGGAAATACTGAATCGAACAATACACATCTATATCAGTGGTGGGAAGATACACCATATCGGATTTGCTCATGACATAATGACAATAATAATAATAATAATAATAATAATAATAATCGCGTGTGGCGGATAGAGGAAACCCTCCCCCTATGGGTGGTACCGAGGAAATCAAATACTAAGGGTGAACCAAATACTAACACAATCCCGAACGGCTACTAAATCCGTTGAACCCAAAATCCAGACACGCCTGAGGGAAAATCACCGCTACTCGGGTCACCGTCTGTTAGCTCAATGAGCTCGGCTGAAAATATTTGCTTTCAAAGGCTTCAGCACCCTCTGGTCCTGTCCGATCCTGGTATCACCCAAGCCAAACCAATGAAACACAAGCAAACATGAACTATGCAAGCAAAGTCAACTTTACCCCAGGTGGTACACAACCCGGCTGTTGACAGGCGTCAGTTGGATTTTCGGATTCTCGAGAGTCCAGGTTAGCATGGCAGAGAATATCGAAGATCTCTGGTAAATTTCCCTACAAGCAAGAAACTTGCATTTAAAAGTAAACATCGATACATTGATCCAAACACGAAAACTAAATAATCTCACAAAAGAAATCCACCGACAAAAAATTCTCATCCTTGCTCCTCAAGAACCACGACTAACTGACAATGAAACCATTGCATTAGGGAAACCATTGCATCTTCAAGAGCAAAATACAACAAAAAGTAGCGAAAGGCGTACCAATCTTCGGCATTGCATTTCTCGAACACAGATCTATCATCAACTCTGTCAAAGAAATCACAGCGCCCGCATCTCGTGGTCGTGCGGTAGCGTTATCGCTTTCCACGCCCGGGTTCCCGGGTTTGATTGCAGGCGGGGCAGGGATTTTCTCTGCCTCGTGATGGCTGCGTGTTGTGTGCTGTCCTCAGGTTTGATAGGTTTAAGTTCTAGGGGACTGATGACCATAGATGTTAAGTCCCATAGTGCTCAGAGCCATTTGAACCATTTTTTGGAAAGAAATCACACCCATCAACAATCAAACGGTTCAAATGGCTCTGAGCACTATGGGACTCAACAGCGGAGGTCATCAGTCAACTAGAACTTAGAACTACTTAAACGTAACTAACCTAAGGACATCACACACATCCATGCCAGAGGCTGGATTCGAATTTCGACCGTAGCAGTCGCGCGGTTCCGAACTGAAGCGCCTAGAACAAGTCGGCCACCGCGGCCGGCCCATCAACAAGCGACTTATGACTATGCTCATTCAGAGCCCCAGAAAAAAATATACACTCATCAATGCACGTGTCCCCACCAACATCGAAAATTAGAAAAACACCGAAAATGTCGAAAAATTATGGAACACACTCGAAAATACTATGAGCAAAATTCACCAGGATGACGTGAAAATACTAATGGGAGACTTCAACTCTCTATTTGGGGCAGAAAAAACCTGTAGAAAAATCTTTGGTACAAATTCAACTCACCGAAACGCTTAGACCAACGGCGCACGTCTGACTGACATTTGCCAACAATTCAACCACAAAAGGATGTCTTCCCACCTTAGGAAAAAACCAGTTCCCAGGTAACATGCTTAGCTAACAGGCGCAAGCTGCTTTCGTTCACCTTTCGAGACTCGCTGAAAGCCAGGTTTTTAATTCTTTTGTAGCACAGCTACAAGCAGGCTGATAAAAACTCAATAAGGGAATCGTAAGACAACGCTCGAGCAAAATTCGTCTCGCTACTTTCAGTAACTCTTAGTGTCAGAGCGAAAACCATACGGTACTGCCAAATTCATAAGGCCACTTTTGTTCTCTGCCGACATATTGTTGTGAATACATAATTTTATCTATGAAATGTCACATTTTCATAATACTTACGAATGGTAGAGGAAATGAAATAAATACAGATCTTTTCGAAGTCAAAAGTCGGTAATATACTACTAATTCGTGTTAAAGTAGGCTCAATCGTCTCACAGACACTTAATGCTTTATTAAGATAGACTGCCGTCGTGATGTTTCTGTAGTAAGCTGAATTTAATTTGTATTAGTACAGTGAATATTTTAATGGCATTTTCCATTAGTTTACTAAACGCAACAGTAATTGTCAAAGAGAAATTAATCAGCAGCAGAACTTGCTTTCACGATATCTAAAACGATCTGACAATGCTAAAGTTGTTTACAAATTCTACGCCTGTAGAAATCTACTGGTTCTAACCATGTAATTAAACTAGAGCAGTTTAAAGAGTATTTTCGTCTAGAAATGAATTGCCTTGACGGTTGATCGATCAAGAGCGGGAAAGGTAAAATTTTACAAATATATGACGAGAGGGACAAGTGCTTGAGAGAGGACTTC
This sequence comes from Schistocerca cancellata, assembly GCF_023864275.1. Lineage (NCBI taxonomy): Eukaryota > Metazoa > Arthropoda > Insecta > Orthoptera > Acrididae > Schistocerca > Schistocerca cancellata. The sequence continues at coordinate 705,449,113 of NC_064628.1, forward strand.
CCTATCAATACAAGTGCCTGAGAGACGACTTTCCTATCAATCTCCTGGATAGTTTTGTTTCTCAAATCAACATAGTGCGTTATCACGCAGTAGCACAGGTGATGTAGTTTTGTTGCTCGATTTTTGTTTCACTGCGACCGAAAGGTGTCTGAGTTGTTGGCAACAAATTCCATCTGTGTTGCACACACACTGAGGGGCAGAATTCGTAGCCCAAAACACACTTTTGGATCTATCAGATATAAAATATTATGTTCACACTACTCTCTCCTCGAGTTTACGCTTTTGGTGGGGCTCAGCCTTTCATTTCTTCTTAGGAAGTTAACGATAAACCCATCATAACACGTCACCAGTAACAGTACTGTATAGGAATGCTCGATGAGTGACCTGATGACATTCAATAATAGTCACTCCGTTGATTTTTGTTGTTTAGAATTAGAGCATGCACTACTCCTACACCAGACGTCTGAATTTTGCCTGTTGAATGCAAATGTCGCATGATGGTTAAATGGTAATCTATCACATATATCAGTAGTCGAGACTTCCTTAATGTGGAAAATCATTCATGCCAAAACGATCTTTGTTGAAACACGTATATCTTTTTCTGGCGTATTTTTACCAAAAGCACTCGCTCCAAACACAGTTGATACATACACTGACAGCGTGGCTCCGCGTTCACATGGGCGGTGCCGAATTTCAGGCGGCGGGTGGCGTCTGGCCGGTGGCCGGTAGCCGCTGCAGCGCGAGGAAACGCTCGAGCGTAAGCTGTTCTGATCGCGGCGCAGCCACGAGCTGTCGTGGGGAGTTGTTTCTGGAATACTTGTTATTGTTAGTGGGTAGAATATTAAGCGATTTATCTTCGATGCTCAATCAGACTCATAACTTTAGACCGAAATGTGGTAAAAAAAAATAGTTAGACGCGAACAGGCGACCATAAGCTTAGAATGCATTACCACTTTTTCCTCAGCTTGTGGTCGTGCGGTAGCGTTCTCGCTTCCCGCGTCCGGGTTCCCGGGTTCGATTCCCGGAGGGGTCAGGGATTTTCTCTGCCTCGTGATAACTGGGTGTTGTGTGATGTCCTCAGGTTTGATAGGTTTAACTTCTAGGGGACTGATGACCATAGATGTTAAGTCCCATAGAACTCAGAGCCATTTGAACCATTTGATTACCACTTTTTTTGTGTTCATCATTGATCGTTGCGTTTGGTCGTTGCGGACGTCGCATGACATTCTGTTCAAGTTCGGTGGTTTATCCTTCCACTCAGTTTTTTTATTATAGAGGCCAACCGGCTCTCTGGCCGAACACGCTGAGCTACCGTGCCGGCTAGCACTAGACCACGGGCTCACACAATCCGAGAACATCTCGGAAGTAGACAACACTTCCTCCTAACACTTCCGCATCTCACAGTGTTGCCGGATTGTGCAGATGGCCGGTCAGTTTTATTGTTCACGTTAAGTGAATAGACTCGTATTTAGTCTCTGTGGCGACCGGCCGGCGGTCAGTTTTTATGTCTAAAACTGTACGCCAATGTGTTTCAATCACATTTCTGTGTGGCGCTAAAGTGTGGTTATGGTTAATACGTATGCTCAGATTGCGAATCTAACATCATAGGTAAAGAGAGGGAAATGAATTAGGCGTCCTTCGTCTTCCGTAACATCAAATATATATTCGTTATTCTATCTTAAATGAACTGCGCAGAAAATCAGTCACCAGAAGTAAATAACTTGTTAGCATCATCAGATGATATTAACAGCTTCCCGGTGTGGGTTAGCCGTGGTTTCATATCGAGGATCGCACGGCTGCTTGCCCCGTCAGTTCGAATCCTTCCCCGGGCATGGATGTGTGTTAGGTTAGGTTGGTTTAAGTAGTTCTAGGTCTAGGGGCTGATGACATAAGCAGCAGTTTGGTCGCATAGTCCTTGGAGCCATATTTTGACCTTTCACGTAAATTTTCTTTACATAAACGGCCGCATCTTTAGATTGCGTTGACATAGAAGCTCACTTTTTTACACAACCAAGAGTCCGGTTACCGCAAGAAGTGCGATATATTTCCGCTTATTATGTCCACCCATTCTGGAAGTAAACGGGTTTGAAGGATTGGATAGACCGATAGACGGTCAAGAAAGTGAGACTAGTAGGGTCCCGTTTTTTACCGGTTTACATGACGACATCCTAAGAGCGAAAACAGCTACGACAGCTACTGAAGATGAGGGCCGGATAAATAACACCCCCTACTCTTTATTCGAAATGTTCTAGTTGCAGTCGATACATCAGCATATTAATCGTAGCTACGATTTCGATCCAAATCACGTTTACAGGAATGCAAATAGAATCCATTTGTCTATACACGTGGTAATTCACATCCCAGTATTAATGCTACCGCGGTTTAGAAGTGCAAACATTCCCATTGCTAGCTAGCTTAAGAAACACTTAGGCTAATGAACGTTTTCCGGCTGTGGCGAGTCTAGTGGAGAATTGGAAACAGTGTAGAATACGTTTGACAGCAGTGTAGCCGTTTATTTCCTGGGGTGGTGCAGAAAAATCCTACTAAATTTACTCTCTAATAACAGTATTTTGCTATTTCGATAAACATCCCGAATGATTGTCACATAAGCGGTGACATAAAGAAAGAACATTCATGTTTTTCAGCCCAGAAAGCTCTATGCAACAGAATCTGCAGATCATTTTGCCATTTTCATTGCGAAATTGCCGGCCTATTCATGTCTGGGGTAATAATAGAGGCCTGCCTGGGTTGTCTGCTAGCGAAGTGAAAGGAATGTCTGGTTTGTTTTCGGTTCTAATCTTGATGGAGGCAGGTAGAATATCAGTAACGCAATTTTAAGAAATTCTCGCGCCCCCAATACTTTTTATCGCTACCTTTATTCTGTACTGGCGCTCTGTGCATGTCAATATGACACTCTTGTAGAATTTCATACATGTTACTGCCTACTTTTTCCGCTTCTGTCAATAATGGAACTGACTTAAGTGTGGCACTGAATGATTTTTAACTGAATTTCGTTATGAATCTTCCCGCATTGCTAAATTTGCACACTTTCATGGTAGGTCAGTATGACTGGTCTGAACGTTGACACAGACCGTTTCGCGGCCGAATGCGGATAATATTTTGCTAATTCGTAACGATCTGGGGTTCTTTGTCTTACTAAAACAGTTATGTTATCTCGATAAGTTGAAATTCATTTTTATTGGTACAGTTCATACCAATTAGCGTTTGTTCTTTCAGTTCTGTCTTACATTTACGTGTTGTATTTAACACACTAATCAGCAATAATATAGTCATACAGATTATTTAGAACAGGCTAAAAAAGTTCAGTTAGTTTGTCAATTTCACGCCTGAGCATAGTATGTTGGTAGCACTTAGTCGCCTTGCCTGTTATGCTGTGTAGCAGACTTTAAAGCCGTGCGGATCAGCAAAACGAAAAGGCGAGGGGTCTCGCTCGTTTTGTCCACGACTGTACAAATCCCTTAGACACTGAAAGTAAAATTCTATAGTTGATTTGTACCAAAAGTTTTTGTCTTTGGAGTAGTTTATGAAAAACCTCCGTATTTTAGGTTTGGCATGTTTCAGCCACCAGTCAGTGCCACAGTTGTACGAGCTAAATTTGCTTTCACACTCTCTCCATACCTTGTGAAATGCCTCCTGACAAGCATGGTCTTCCAGATGTGACACATTGAGCTTCCATGTGCCTCGACCTCTGAATGTCCCTTGTTTGATCAGATTGATTGTGCATATGTAAGCAGCATGATCTGAAAAAACGGTAGGCCATACTTCGGACTGCAAAATGAGGTGTTTCAAATTGTGCGTTACATATATCCTGTCGATACGGCTCGCCGAGTGACTTGTGGCGTGGGTGAAGCCAGGGGCTGCACCGTGCATATGTTCATGTGAGTCTATTAATCTTAAGTCATTAACTATACGTTCCAGTTCAGTACACTTGTTAAAATTGGGAGTTTAGTCTTTGGCATGCAAAACACAATTAAAATCTCCTCCTAGGATAAGGTGATCATATCGAGTTCCAAATAGTGGGACAATTTCTTCTTTGAAGAACTCGGTTCTGCGGTGCCTGTTACTGGATCCTGAAGGGGCATACACGTTAAGGAGCCGTATGTTGTTTATTGTGGCCGCTATGCCTTTACTGTTTGGTAGTTTTACTACATCTTGGACTACTATGCCCTCCTTTGTGAGCAGAGCCGTGCCCATTTCCGCTCCATGCCCTGGGTTTGTAATGGCGTTGAAGCCAGGTACGTTACCAAGCTCAATGTCTGTCACTTCTTGTAAAAGTATAATGTCACTGTCAGAAGCATATATAAAATCTTTTAAGTTCTGTAGTTTAAAGGAACTGTGAATCTTATTAAGGTTTACTGTCGCGATTTTGTATGCTTGTATGTCAGACATTCTTCGTTCTACTTGATCTAACTTTAAAAAACATTCTTCTGTTTTGTCTCGCAAACGTCAGCTTTAAAACGCATCTTAATAATATTCACCGCTAGCAAATGTTTCAGCGGTGTGTCCTTGTTCTTTAGAATGTTCGTTCGCGGAGACGTCGTCGTTGAAGAAATCAGCCACCTGTGGGGCTAGCTTACAGTCTGTCTGAGTTTCTGAAACTTCTGTCATTTCAGCGTCGGCATTGTTATGGTCGCTTTCGTCTGCCCAGCTGGTTGAGGTTGTCGTCGTGGGTGGGACGAGTGAAGCTTCATGAGAGTGACTCGTTTCTTGAGGGTCGTTGGATGCTTTCTTTGTTGGCTTTGCTTGGACGTCTCGTTTTTCCAGCGCAGAAGGGGAACGCTCCACAGAAACTGGTGTCGCTTTCGTGTTGCTACAGATCTGTTGGCTTAAGGTACTACCTATTTCCTTCGCTTTTTGTCGGAGTGTGGGAGCTGTCTCCTCTGCACCTCTGCGCGCCAGCCGGCGTTTCTTATTTTTCTTCGGAGAATTGCCTCTCGACGGACTTTCTTCAGTATCCACGTTAGTGTCGCTTTCCTGCAAGGTGTGTCGGTCGTCAGCTTCCGGCGGATCTGCTGCCTTTGCAATTGCAGGTGCCTGTGTCGGTGGAACTTCAACTGTTTCCGTAGATTGGCGGGACTCTTGTAGGTCGTCAGCCATGAGGGCATTGACGTCCATCGGAATTTCAGTGTTTGGAGAATTTGTATTTGCACACGATTCTGGGGCTGAGGAGACAGTCGGCCGTTCGCGTGCCACAGCGGCGTAAGTTCCAGGCAGTGTTGTCATAGCAGGTGGCCTGGCGGTCTCGCCGGCCGGCAGCTGTGCAACGCGCCGCTGTATACATTCTGCGCGAACGTGCCCAGGCTTGTTACAGGCGGCACAGGTTCGCGGTTGGTCGTCATAAATTACAATCCCTCTATATCCGCAGACATTGATGTACGACGGGATGTGCTTTTGTAACTCTACACGAAGCTGACGTAAGCCATTTAGTACTGATAATTTATGCGTGCTTGACCATTTCTCGGCAAAGTTGCTGAGCACTTTCCCGAAGGGTGAAATTACAGCATTAATTTGGTCTGTTGTAATCTCAAAAGGTAACTCGAAGATTCGAATTGTGCGAATGCCAAAACCAGCATGTGCAACGGTGACTTCACCAACGTTTGCATCTGAGTGCTTAAATTTCATGACACCTCCGGAAGACTCAACTATATTCTCGCACAACTCGGAACTACGCATTTTAACAAACACGACACAAGTTACAATCGACAGGTGGATCCCAATTACATCATTAAAGGAGGTCTTCACATCTTCTTCTAACCAATTTTCTACTTCAAACGACTTGGGTCTGGCATATCGAGGATCAAAGGTAAGTTTAACGTATCTTTTCGACTTGGTTGAGCCATCACTGCATGCTACTCAATACTTCTCGAAGCGTTCTATAAAAAGAGTTTTAAGCCGCAGCAAGCGCAAGACTTACCACGCGGAAGCACAGACGGCGCAGCGCACACCACACTACGTCCTACCTCCACGCCGTCCGCCGGCGAACTGTGACGACTGAGCTATACCCCCTTTCACGATCTTCCTATTCCCATAACTTAAGGAAAAATATTACACTCTGCCGGCTAAAGACGTCTAATCGAGCAAAATATCGTGTAATCATTATCTCTCAGTTATATATTAGCGTTAAACGATATAAATATCAAAAATACTAGACACTTCGCGCCTGGAGAAAGTGCGAGTCGGCGCCTTCACCTTAATGTCAGAATGCGAAAATTGCACTAGTAGCTTTTTTCAAGCAAGTTCTGTTCGTCCGTTCTCTGTAATCGTTTGGTATCTGATTAAACTGACATACTCGCCTATGGCTTTCGTAAACGAAAATTTCATTGTGACCCCGACGTGATTTGAACACGCAACCTTCTGATCTGGAGTCAGACACGCTACCGTTGCGCCACGGAGTCGACGCTGCTTAGGTCTTGTCATGACTAGGTTCCTCGGACACTTACTGTACCGTTCAAACCTAAGAAATAATGACAGTAGGATCCAGGAGAGACTCGTCCCAGATGTACTTGCTCTGGCGGGGGTGTAACTCAGTGTCGAGTCTGGCTCTAGCTGCCGTCGCGTACGGACGTACTTGCCGCCGCTCCGTGAATACAGCGCTTACGCTAGTGTTTATCGTTTCGTGTGTACTGCTTTCTATTCAGTGTTTAAATTGAGATCTGTTCTACACCAGTTTTGTGTACTGGTTACGTCTTCGGATATTCGTCGTTCTACGGATTTTCGGTTTTGACCGTAATCCGACCGGTGCTGCACAACATGGCTGCCTCCATCAGGAAGAGCACCCTGGTTTTTTCGTTTGAAAAGGAAACTCGCCGAGTTCAACCGTCTGCTCTCGAGGTTCACGAATGGCTGACAGAGGTAATTGGCATTAATCCGGATTCTGTTCATACTACCCAGCTTGATTCCGACAACTACTGTGTGTTTGTTAAGTTCTTTAATCCGTTAATGGTTGATAAAATTCGCGATAAGTTTGGCAACCAAGTCGAGTTTATCCATAGGGACGGCACTAAGAGTATGGTTTCTATCAAAAGGGCTGATACTACTTATCGGACTGTTCGAGTTCGTAATTTACCAATTGAACTAGAAAACCAAAAAATTAAGGTTGCTCTGTCTCAATATGGGGATGTAAAAGAAATCATTAATGAACGCTGGTCGCCGCATTATAAACTCCAGTGCTTTAATGGAATAAGGTCGGTTGAAATGGAAGTTAAGACTAATATCCCGTCACATATCTCCGTTGGAGGTCACAAGGCTCATACTGTTTATACTGGACAAATCCCTACATGTCACGTCTGTAATGAGTCAGGTCATTTTCGGCGGGATTGTCCCTGCCGTGTGTTTGTCTTAAAAACGAACCTCATGCAGCGACGCAAATTGACACTCAGTGAAGTTATGGCAAACGGTACACCTGTCCAACCTGAAGATGATGTTGCTAAGGAAAGTTCACCTGACATTCCTTGCAGTGTCACTGATTTTCCACCTATCGTAGCCCCAACGAATTTCGAATCTGTTCCCCCTGACAGTGATTTACAGAATAAAGAAAGACCACTGGAGCGAAGCGATGATCATTCAGAAGATGAATTATCTCGCACCTCTCCCACAATCAGAAAACCACGGCCTTCAGCTGACAGAGATTTAGTAGAAGCCGATTGTATGCAGATCGATCCTGCAGTACCACCTGCCACCAACAAATCGGATGTGGAAACGGAGGATCCTACCGACCAGCAGCAACTGACAACAACTTTGAGTGTCACCGGCGATGCACAACAGCCGCCTCAACGCGACCAACATGAGGAAGTGGCGGGTAAACATCGGCTCCATAACAAACTACGACAACAAGCCACAGGTGGAAACAAACAGGAGAAAGTTGTTGCCAAACAACAGCTCACGAGTGTCGGTCGGTCGGAAACAGCAACACAGAAGGCCGATGACTCGACAACACTATCGGCATCTCAACCGACGGTACGACGCAAACTCAAACCGCAGCCTAATCTTTCGGCTTCTCGCAATCTATCGCAATCACAGAAGTCGCAACAAGGGAAATCAGATTTGAAACAGAAGAATATCGGGTACGAAATAGTACGTGACGAACCTGACGGCAGTCAAACCACAAGTGCCGGCGAGATCCACCCCCACAGTAGTAACGATTAATGGATACTTGTTTACGGCATAGTGACGTTGCGTTAGGACGGAAGGCCTCTATAGGTTGTTTTTCTATTTTGTTCCGTATGGTTTTTTCAATATTTTCTGTGATGTTGTTCGTCTGACACGCTGACAGTCCTCAATGTCTAAGTTCAGCCTAATGTAGACATGTCTCAAGCCTATAAACTGTTAACCATAAATATTAACAAACTGCAATCCGACCTTAAAGTAGCAATGCTGCGGCAATTCGTTTACGAATCTGAAGCTGACACCATTGTACTACAGGAGGTGGCAGTCAAAAGTCTTGATATTCCCGGTTTCCAATCCAATGAAAACGTAGCTCACGATCTTCATACAGACACGGCCATGCTTGTCCGTAATGGTATCCCCGTCACAGAAGTCGAAAAACTTGAATCTGGTCGCGGTATTAGCTGCAAAATTTTTGATGTCACAGTTGTAAATGTGTACGCACCCTCCGGCAGCAGTTACAAGTCAGCGAGAAGTGCCTTTTTTAAAGATGACGTCATTTATTTGCTGCGTAAGGACCCCGTTAACATTGTGCTAGGTGGTGATTTAAACTGCGTGGTACATCAGAAGGATCAGAGGCAACACTTTAATTACTGTCATGAACTTCACGAACTCGTCACCAAGATTCGCCTGAAAGATACGTGGGAAATTCTGCACCCTACCCTGGTTAAATTTACTTTTTTTACCCCTACTTCAAGTAGTCGACTTGACCATATCTATATATCATCTCACATCAGCAACCGTGTTCTTGATACTGAAGTTATTCCAGCTCCATTCTCTGACCATTGTGCCTATGCTGTCACCTTAAATCTCGACAAGCAACCAACAAAAAGGTTCAAAGGGCAGTGGATGCTTAACACTTCTCATCTTCAAGACCTGGAGCTCGAAGATGCCATTTGTGCAACTTGGAATTTTTGTCTCCGCTCAATTAACAAGCACAGAACTAAACTAGAGTGGTGGACACACACAGCTAAAAGAAAACTGCGACAATGTCTGATCTCTTACTGCTATCAGAAAGCGACGGATAACAAGAGGACAACAGAATTTTATTATGCCGTTTTAAGAGAATTATATGACAAATCTCATGACTCCAACGTTTACGCTGCACAAATCCAGAGAGTCAAAGCGAAGCTGTTAAGCATTAAGCGCAGACAATTAGATGGCCTAAAAATTAAAGCTAAGACCAAATCGGTTAGTGATAGAGAAATGACTTCCTTATACCATCTCATCAAACACCGTTCCAATCGTGTGCGGACCTTCGTTGCGGAACTAGTTACCCCAAACGGTGATCATCTCGTGCACCAAAAGGACATTGTTCAGGGTTTTTATCACTATTATAGAGAATTATACTCAGAAGATCCACTTGATGAAAATCTGACGTCTGATTTCCTTCAGACTTTGGGCAGTAACTTAACTGCAGAAGACAAAAATGAATTTCTTGCCGATTTCGCAGTTTCAGATGTCTTAGACTTAATTGTCGGTTCCCCTGCAAACAAATCCCCTGGTCCAGATGGTCTCCAAAAAGAATTCTATCACAAATTTTGGCATGTCATTGGACCCACCCTCACGGAAATTATTAATGAAGTCTTTCGAGGCCACAGAATACCGGACGAGTTGAAAGAAGGTAGAACAGTGCTCATACCGAAACAAAGAGGCCACAGGCAAATTGATAACTTCCGGCCTATCATGCTGTTAAATTTTGATTATAAAACTATTGCCAGAGCGATAAACAGCAGATTGATCTTGATAGCCCGGCATGTCATCAAGAATCATCAGCCTTGCATCCCTGGCAGAAGCGTAATGACCACAATCGCTGACATCAGGGACGTAATTTCGATCACGGCGGCGACCAACATCAACTGTGCCCTACTGTTTGTCGACCTTTCTAAGGCTTTTGATCGTGCGAGTCACCGTTACATCCTCCAGCTCATGGAAAGGATTGGATTAGATAACACAGCAGTAACCTTACTCCGCAATGTCATCACAGGCATTACCACCCGATTGTGTGTTAACGGCCAGTCGACAATACCGATTACACTTAAGAGAGGGGTCCCACAGGGAAGTCCTCTCTCGATGTTGCTCTTTACCTTTTCTCTGGAACCTGTCCTCAGAAAACTGGAGTCCACATTACCAGGTCTATCTATATCAAGAGCTCGTTTTGCAGTGCGTGCCTATGCCGATGACGTCACAGTAGTTATTCGTTGTGTAAACGACGTAAAGACGATTAAAACGGAAATCGACAACTACAGTAAGGTGTCTGGAGCTAAACTCAATGAAGGAAAATGCAAACTGGTTAACTTGAGAGGTCTTGAACATGTCTCCATACCCTGGGCCCAAAAAGTGGACAATTCTGAGTCACTAGGTATTATCGTCGACAAATGTCCTCTTAAAATGGCGGCGAAAAACTGGAAAGCAGTTACGAACAGCATGCATGGTCTCATTGTCGAAAAACTGGCGCTCTGCGAACTTGATTGAAAGGATCAAGATTGTCAATATATGTATTTTCCCCAAAGCATACTACTTGGCACAAGTATTTCCCATACCTAAAGTTCAGGCCAGAAAAATGTTGCAAATAGCTAGCAGATTCGTGTGGAAAGGGAACATTTTTAAAGTCGACAGTGCCACGCTAACAAAATCACGACCCGACGGCGGGTTAGGGCTCACTGACATCCATAAAAAAGCCAACGCCCTTTTTCTGAAACGAACTTCGCGCCTAGTATACAGTCACGACCCAAACATAACTGCAAGTCTGTTCCACGTCCTTCGCCCTGAAAACATGCACCCGCCCGTCGACATCAGCAACATAAACTTCCAGCTGAAACATGCACGAGAATATTTCATTGAAACAAGTTATGTAGGCGAAAGCATCTTACAAAACCCGCATTTGACAACGAATGAAGTCATGCAGAAATGGACTAAGATGCGTAAATGTAATACAATTGAGGCCAAAAATCCATCTTGTAACTGGAAGACCCTATGGAGGAACGTTAGTCTTAAGATTCATACATGGGATGTTGCATCAACTTGGTACCAGGTGGTGAATGATACCATTGCCACTAATGTCAAATTACACAGAATAGGCTTACATCCCTCTGATAAATGTGTTAAGTGTGGTTTAATCGACACTTTGCTTCATCGTTTCACCTGCTGCGGACACTTAAACAACTGGCGATGGGTGAGGGAAAAACTCGCACTATTATCGAGAACCTCGCCAGCGAGTATCTCGACCACTATCATCACGAACCCAGATACGGACTACTATCCTATGGCTAAGAATACTACAATGATGTGGATATTGGCAAATTATGTGCATTATACGATCACCAGACGGGACGGCGACAACCTAGCTGAATTTTTGGCATACATGCATACTGCTTATTGGAGAATAAAACAAACGGGCAATTTGACAAAAATCTTTGGCAATATGTTGGACATTGTTTTTGAAAAACAAGGGATCGGTTAGTCTGTTGCTGATGCAGCAGCCCCTCTCATCTGTCTCTACCAAGCAGACAATTGTGACGAGTTCCAGTCTCAGCGTCCGTCATGTTCAAATTGATCTCCGACACACACGGACAACGATATTCACAGGTGCGGTGCTTTATTTCCTTACTGAGGATAATATCACCTTACTTCTCCAAAGAGGGTATATCATTTACCTTTCTTCGTGAACTTTTCTTTTTATTTTTTTTATTTTTTTTTATTTTTTATTTTATTTTATTTTTAACTCACATGAGCTTACGAGTGCCAACCAAATTCAAGATGTATTACTGTGAGGTCGAAGAAGTTTTCTTGTGTAATGGATTTAGACCCGTATTTTTTTTAAACTACATTTGTGTTCAACAAAATGGGTTATGCATCCTGCTTTCGACATAATAAAAGAAGAAACAATAATTTTACAAACTTTCAAAAAATGAAAAGAAGTTAAAAAAATCTAACAGAACAGCAGCTAAGGTATCACACACGCAGACTTAGAGAGTATATCCAACACAGTCTCTGTTGACGAAGTAAATCAGTGAGAGGCGGGTGGAGCCATTGCGGCCAGGCCTCGTGTTCTATGACCCCTGCCCTCTTTGCCCCCCCCCCCCCCCCCCGCCAACTGCTGAAAAGCTTCAGCTAGGATGGATAAAAAAAATACTAATAATAAAAATAGTGGCAAGGATACCTGGCCTTCACAAAAAAAGTGTTTACCACGTTGGACAAAAATTAAACAAAAAAGAGTAAGGCATTAAAAAAATGATGTAACGGTTAGAAAAAAAATAGCTCAGTTGGGAGAGCGTATAAAAAAATAAAAAAAAAGTGGCGCAAATGGTTAGCAAAAGAAAAAAATAGCTCAGTTGGGAGAGCGTTAGACAAAAAGAAATAAAAATGGATAAGGCGTCGGACTAAAAAAATGGATAAGGCGTCGGAAAAAAAATAAAAAATAAAAAAAGTGGCTAGGATACCTGGCTCTCACCCAGGAGGCCCGGGTTCGATTCCCGGTACCGGAAAAGCGCATTTTGTGGCTCCTCTTATGCTAAAAAAAAAAAAAAAGAAAAAAAGTGGTTAAGGAAAAAAAAACTGGTTGTCGAGATAGCTACTTTCAAGATAATACAGTGCTATATGTTGAAAGTGCGGGCTGACGTGGCCAATGTCCACAGGCGGAGACAAGTTGCGAGGGCGGGACATTTGATAGAGCCGCTTCGTGACGGCGTCCTCGCTGTCGGTGAGTATCCGCCAAGAGCATTCCAGATACAGTGCCAGGGCGTGAATGCCGGGGTTTTTCAAGCCAAGGCATCCCATATCGCATGGCAATGCTGTCGTGGTGAAGGAAACCTTAAAAATATTGAGCTTCCAGACGTACCAGGCGGCCGCCGCTAGAAGTGATCTTGCTACTGTGGTCGGCATGGGTAGGACGGCGGCAACAAACTGCAATTTGGAGAGGGCATAAGAATTGACGAAAAAGGCTCGCTGCAAACGATCGAGGTGTCGCATGTTCTGGTCGCGCAGGAGCGCTTTTATCGCCTGAATTTTGGGTATCCAATTTTTGTGAGACATGTCCAGAGGCCGAGCCGTGACGTAGAGACCAAGATGTTTTCTATTCTGGACACAGGGCAGCCAAGCGTTGCCTGTGAGCGGTCGTTCCTGACCAAGCGTTAAGACGGCGGATTTATTGACGTTTAACATTGCACCACTATCTCTTTGGAATTCCTCAAGAATGCGCTTCGCTGCGGTGACGTCGCGAACATCATTAAGGAGCACGCTGACATCGTCGGCGTATGCTTGGACCACTGACTTTACACCATAAAACTGGAATCCAGGTAGGCTACGATGTAGGCGGCGCAACAGGGGTTCCATGAGGATCGCATAGAGCGTCGTTGAGAGAGGGCAGCCTTGCTTGATACCCCGTGAGAGCTGGACGTAGTCCGTCAATGTATTATTGATCAGGAACCGTGTACGGGTACCACTGATACAGTTGTTGATGAGGTGGATAAAATTACGACTGAAGCCCATTGTTTCCATCACGCTGCTGATAGTCAGCTCGATCGTAAGCCTTGTCAAAATCGAGAAATGCTATGGCCATAGGAGTGCGGGCGGCCCAGGTGAGGGAGACTAGATCCCGATACAACGCCAAAAGGGTGGACAGTGACCGACCACGGGTCGCACTCATTTGGTATGGTCCCAGAAGATCGGGTAACAGCTGCCGTAATCGGGCATTGAGGGCGCGCGTCAGAAGTTTAAAGTCCGCATTGAGCAAAGTAATGGGCCGCAGATCGTTGGTGGTGGTCGGCGTCGGCGTCTTAGGTATTAAAACAGTTAACCCCTCTGTGAAGGCTGGGGGCAGAGCAATCCCACGTAGTATTTCATTGTACATCTCCGTGAGTCCGTCCCCTAATATAGGCCAATATTTGACGTAAAACTCGAGAGAGAGCCCGTCCGTGCCCGGAGATTTATTTCGTGGTGCGGCAAGCAGGGCATCCTTTAGTTCTTCTTTGGTAAAGGGAGCAAGCAAGTCCCGATTGCGGTCGTCGGTAATGCGGTAAAACGGGGGTCCAGAATGATACCATTCTCGCACTTTCTCATGTGGTACAGCCGCACGAGTATAAAGTGCGGCAAAGTGGTTGGTAACATGGTTTTGGATGTCGCGCTGTAGGAGATAACAGGCACCGTCTGCATCCTGCAACTTATGAATAAGTTTCCTGCGCGCCGCATGTAGCTGTTGGACGATATGGTGGACAGACGTCTGCTGTTGTGGCAAGTTGGTGAAGTCACGTGCACGAATCTGGTGGCCGATGGCGGTGCGGCCCATCAAGGATGTAATTTTCGCTTGGAGTCTGCGTACGTGCGTGATGTTATTAGGCACCTGATGATAATCCCGGTACAATTCTCGCAGGGCGCAGAAATAGAATTCAGAGATTTCCTTCTCACCGCGCGCACGAATCCGGGCGTGGTGTTTGATGCAAGTAATGAGTTTCGCTTTGGCATACAGCGTCCACCAATCAATCCACGTGGGATACGTGGGCATGCGTGATGTTACGGAGTGCCAAACTGACCGGATCTCACGCTCTAAAGTGGCGTCTTGTAAGAGGCGACAGTTGAGTTGCCATCGTCCGAAGCCTCTGTAGACTTTCTGCGGGGAGTGATTAAAGACGGTGTGGTAAGCGATATGGTCACTGAAATTAACGGGCCAATATTCGCAAGTTCCCACGTCGGCTAAAAGACCGCGGTGCACATATATGCGATCTAACCTGCTGGAAGACGTCTGCGTAAAGTGAGTAAAGGCAACTTCATCTGGGTGTAAAGTCGCCCACGTGTCGACTAACTGCAATTCTGTAACCAGTGTTAGCAGTTCCTGGCTGAAGTTAAAATTCGGCGTTTGATCGGTGCGGCGCAAAACGCAGTTAAAGTCACCACCCATAATAATACGCAGGCGCAAGTCGGTGATTAAATTCGCTATCTCTCCCGTATAAAACTCCCTCCTCGCCGCTCGTGCGCCGGAACCGGAAGGGGCGTACACATTAAGTAGGAGTACGTCATGGAACTGGGCGGCAATGCCTCGTCCGGTAGGTAACATGGACAAACAAGAACATTCAATGCCCTCCCGATACAGAATGATCGTACCGGCCTCCGTTCCTATATTGACAATGGCGTCATAGCCGGGGACGTCTGCTAGGAGTGGAGTCAGTGCTTCCTGTACGAACAGAATATCTATATCAACGGCCCGTAAATACTGCCGAAGGCTGTGGATTTTTGCTTGAGAAACTATGCGGTGAACATTTATAGTAGAAATCTTATAGGATTGTCGTGAACGGAGCGATGTGGGACGACTGGTCATCTGCAGATGAAAACAGGTAAGATATTGATCCCTTCAGCAGTCGTCCGCTTTGGAGGTCCGTGGACGCTGCATTGCGCCGAGACGTAAGCAGCGTATCACCAGTTGCCATCGGTTCTTCACGCTCGGGATTGCCAGTCATATCTTCAGTATCGTCCGCCCAATTAACGACAGACACAGCCGTTGTCGCGCCCGCTGTGGCGGTACCGGAACCGCATAGCGGGGCATCTGGCACTTGGGCCGTCCGCGGTGGTGCACAAGTCTCTGCACTTCCCGTGTCAAGGTTGGAGACATCATCGTCAATATTCATGGGTAAGGCCAATGACGGAAGACAATCGGCGGTCCCCGAAGTGTCTTCGCAGATCATGCGTCCTGATTGTTTGGCCTTTTCACGCAAGGGAGGCGCCGATTGGGCTGCCTCAGGACGAGCGATCCGACGTTTCTTGTGTTTGTTTGGGGAGGACCTACTGACGGAGGCTTCCGCATTCTCTAAAGGAAGAGGAAGAGTCCCTGTCTCTTGCTGGCTGTCAGTGTCGGTGGTAGCCGCCGCCACATTGTCAACCCTGGCTTCCTCTCTTGAGGCGTCACGGGGCAATGCGGCTAGTAAGCCAGCGACCGGCAAAGCTTCCTGACTGTTAGAGAGTTCCATAGGTACATCTCCGTCATTCGTAACATCGGCCACACTAAGTCCCACGTCCGCAGCCGACGCCGTCGATGTATTTGCACGGACCGCCGCTACGTAAGTAGTCGGTAGTATTGTCAGTTGCGGGGCAGCGTCAAGTTCACCCGCAGGCAGCTGTGTTACACGTCGTTGGATGCACTGGGCTCGGACGTGTCCCGTGGAATTACAGCCTGAACATGTACGGGGCTGTCCCTCATACATGATGATCGCCCTATATCCACAAATCGTTAGGTAGGATGGAATGTGCCGTTGCAATTCGATCTTAATTTGCCGCACACCATTCAAAACAGGGTACTTATGGAACGAGGCCCACTTTTCGGCAATGTTACTGATAATTTTGCCGTAGGACTTAAGCATTAATTAACAGAACTTGCTTGAAAAAAGCTACTAGTGCAATTTTCGCATTCTGACATTAAGGTGAAGGCGCCGACTCGCACTTTCTCCAGGCGTCAAGTGTCTAGTATTTTTGATATTTATATCGTTTAACGCTAATATATAACTAAGAGATAATGATTACACGATATTTTGCTCGATTAGACGTCTTTAGCCAGGCAGAGTGTAATATTTTCCTTAAGTTATGGGAATAGGAAGATCGTGAAAGGGGGTATAGCTCGACAGTCGAGGCGCGGCCGTCGTGCAGGTCGGACGTGCCTGGAGCGTTGTTTACGTGTTCAGCTGCGGCCTGCGGTGCGGCACGTGGTGAGTCGACGGCCATTGCGGCGCGCGTAATCTCTTGTTGTTAACGAATAGAACCTAACATGGATCACCCAGAGCGAAAAGATACTTTGAAGTTTATGTTTGATGGCAGTTTCTCTCGACCAATGTATTACGAAGTCGAACGATTTCTCGATGAAGACGTAAAATTACCTCCCACCGATATCATTGGTATCCATTTGTCTATTGTTAGTAGCACAGTTTATATCAAATTGCGTGACCCAGAATTGTGCGACAAAATCATCGAGTCATGTGGCGGTACCTATAAATTTCGACACAGTGACGGGAATGTGGGTGAGGTGACTGTTGTCCACGCTGGTCTTGGTATTCGCACAGTCAGGATATTTGAGTTGCCTTTAGAGATCACGGCTGAACAAATTTATGCTTCTCTTAAGTCCTACGGCAAAATTATCAGTAATATTGCCGAAAAGTGGGCCTCGTTCCACAAGTACCCTGTTTTGAATGGTGTGCGGCAAATTAAGATCGAATTGCAACGGCATATTCCATCCTACCAAACGATTTGTGGATATAGGGCGATCATCATGTATGAGGGACAGCCCCGTACGTGTTCAGGCTTTAATTCCACGGGACACGTCCCAGCCCAGTGCATCCAACGACGTGTAACACAGCTGCCTGCGGGTGAACTTGACGCTGCCCCGCAACTGACAATACTACCGACTACTTACGTAGCGGCGGTCCGTGCAAATACATCGACGGCGTCGGCTGCGGACGTGGGACTTAGTGTGGCCGATGTTACGAATGACGGAGATGTACCTATGGAACTCTCTACCAGTCAGGAAGCTTTGCCGGTCGCTGGCTTACTAGCTGCAGTGCCCCGTGACGCCTCAAGAGAGGAAGCCAGGGTTGACAATGTGGCGGCGGCTACCACCGACACTGACAGCCAGCAAGAGACAGGGACTCTTCCTCTTCCTTTAGAGAATGCGGAAGCCTCCGACAGTAGGACCTCCCCAAACAAACACAAGAAACGTCGGATCGCTCGTCCTGAGGCAGCCCAATCGGCGCCTCCCTTGCGTGAAAAGGCCAAACAATCAGGACGCATGATCTGCGAAGACACTTCGGGGACCGCCGATTGTCTTCGGTCGTTGGCCTCACCCATGAATATTGACGATGATGTCTCCAACCTTGACACGGGAATGGCAGAGACTTGTGCACCACCGCGGACGGCCCAAGTGCCAGTTGCGCAGTGTGACGCCCCGCTATGCGGTTCCGGTACCGCCACAGCAGGCGCGACGACGGTTGTGTCTGTTGTTAATTGGGCGGACGATACTGAAGTTATGACTGGCAATCCCGAGCGTGAAGAACCGATGGCAACTGGTGATACGCTGCTTAAGTCTCGGCGCGATGCAGCGTCCACGGACGGCGACGTCTAGACTTATTCGACCTCCAAAGCGGACGACTGCTGAAGGGATCAATATCTTACCTGTTTTCATCTGCAGATGACCAGTCGTCCAACATCGCTCCGTTCACGACAATCCTATAAGATCTCTACTATGAATGTTAACCGGATTGTTTCCCAAACAAAAATCCACAGCCTTCGGCAGTATTTACGGGCCGCTGATATAGATATTCTGTTCGTACAGGAAGCATTGACTCCACTCCTAGCCGACGTCCCCGGCTATGACGCTATTGTCAATATAGGAACGGAGGCCGGTACGATCATTCTGTATCGGGAGGGCATTGAATGTTCTTGTTTGTCCATGTTACCTACCGGACGAGGCATTGCCGCCCAGTTCCATGACGTACTCCTACTTAATGTGTACGCCCCTTCCGGTTCCAGCGCGCGAGCGGCGAGGAGGGAGTTTTATACGGGAGAGATAGCGAATTTAATCACCGACTTGCGCCTGCGTATTATTATGGGTGGTGACTTTAACTGCGTTTTGCGCCGCACCGATCAAACGCCGAATTTTAACTTCAGCCAGGAACTGCTAACACTGGTTACAGAACTGCAGTTAGTCGACACGTGGGCGACCTTACACCCAGATGAAGTTGCCTTTACTCACTTTACGCAGACGTCTTCCAGCAGGTTAGATCGCATATATGTGCACCGCGGTCTTTTAGCCGACGTGGGAACTTGAGAATATTGGCCCGTTAATTTCAGTGACCATATCGCTTACCACACCGTCTTTAATCACTCCCCGCAGAAAGTCTACAGAGGCTTCGGACGATGGCAACTCAACTGTCGCCTCTTACAAGACGCCACTTTAGAGCGTGAGATCCGGTCAGTTTGGTACTCCGTAACATCACGCAGGCCCACGTACCCCACGTGGATTGATTGGTGGACACTTTATGCCAAAGAGAAACTCATTACTTGCATCAAACACCACGCCCGGATTCGTGCGCGCGGTGAGAAGGAAATCTCTGAATTCTATTTCTGCGCCCTGCGAGAATTGTACCGGGATTATCATCAGGTGCCTAATAACATCACGCACGTACGCAGACTCCAAGCGAAAATTACATCCTTGATGGGCCGCACCGCCATCGGCCACCAGATTCGTGCACGTGACTTCACCAACTTGCCACAACAGCAGACGTCTGTCCACCATATCGTCCAACAGCTACATGCGGCGCGCAGGAAACTTATTCATAAGTTGCAGGATGCAGACGGTGCCTGTTATCTCCTACAGCGCGACATCCAAAACCATGTTACCAACCACTTTGCCGCACTTTATACCCGTGCGGCTGTACCACATGAGAAAGTGCGAGAATGGTATCATTCTGGACCCCCGTTTTACCGCATTACCGACGACCGCAATCGGGACTTGCTTGCTCCCTTTACCAAAGAAGAACTAAAGGATGCCCTGCTTGCCGCACCACGAAATAAATCTCCGGGCACGGACGGGCTCTCTCTCGAGTTTTACGTCAAATATTGGCCTATATTAGGGGACGGACTCACGGAGATGTACAATGAAATACTACGTGGGATTGCTCTGCCCCCAGCCTTCACAGAGGGGTTAACTGTTTTAATACCTAAGACGCCGACGCCGACCACCACCAACGGTCTGCGGCCCATTACTTTGCTCAATGCGGACTTTAAACTTCTGACGCGCGCCCTCAATGCCCGATTACGGCAGCTGTTACCCGATCTTCTGGGACCATACCAAATGAGTGCGATCCGTGGTCGGTCACTGTCCACCCTTTTGGCGTTGTATCGGGATCTAGTCTCCCTCACCTGGGCCGCCCGCACTCCTATGGCCATAGCATTTCTCGATTTTGACAAGGCTTACGATCGAGCTGACTATCAGCAGCGTGATGGAAACAATGGGCTTCAGTCGTAATTTTATCCACCTCATCAACAACTGTATCAGTGGTACCCGTACACGGTTCCTGATCAATAATACATTGACGGACTACGTCCAGCTCTCACGGGGTATCAAGCAAGGCTGCCCTCTCTCAACGACGCTCTATGCGATCCTCATGGAACCCCTGTTGCGCCGCCTACATCGTAGCCTACCTGGATTCCAGTTTTATGGTGTAAAGTCAGTGGTCCAAGCATACGCCGACGATGTCAGCGTGCTCCTTAATGATGTTCGCGACGTCACCGCAGCGAAGCGCATTCTTGAGGAATTCCAAAGAGATAGTGGTGCAATGTTAAACGTCAATAAATCCGCCGTCTTAACGCTTGGTCAGGAACGACCGCTCACAGGCAACGCTTGGCTGCCCTGTGTACAGACTAGAAAACATCTTGGTCTCTACGTCACGGCCCGGCCTCTGGACATGTCTCACCAAAATTGGATACCCAAAATTCAGGCGATAAAAGCGCTCCTGCGCGACCAGAACATGCGACACCTCGATCGTTTGCAGCGAGCCTTTTTCGTCAATTCTTATGCCCTCTCCAAATTGCAGTTTGTTGCCGCCGTCCTACCCATGCCAACCACAGTAGCAAGATCACTTCTAGCGGCGGCCGCCTGGTACGTCTGGAAGCCATGCGATATGGGAGGCCTTGGCTTGAAAAACCCCGGCATTCACGCCCTGGCACTATATCTGAAACGCTCATGGCGGATACTCACCGCCAGCGAAGACACCGTCACGAAGCGGCTCTATCAGCTGTCCCGCCCTCGCAACTTGTCTCCGCCTGTGGACATTGGCCACGTCAGCCCGCACTTTCAAGATAATACAGTGCTATATG
Organism: Schistocerca cancellata; assembly: GCF_023864275.1. Classification (NCBI taxonomy): domain Eukaryota; kingdom Metazoa; phylum Arthropoda; class Insecta; order Orthoptera; family Acrididae; genus Schistocerca; species Schistocerca cancellata. The sequence continues at coordinate 705,470,149 of NC_064628.1, forward strand.
TTGAAAGTAGCTATCTCGACGACGAGCTTTTCACGAAGCCAACAGTTCAACTGTACCGCCACTTACTTCGGCCGTCACTGCCTGGCCCTTTGAAAAAGAAGTACCCGGCTTGCAATTGGTCCCTCGTTTGGACTAACATTCACAATCCGACGCTTCCGACAGATGTTCGCTCCAAATGGTATGACGTGGTCACCGAAACTGTTCCGACGCAAGAAAAGCGACACAGGATTAATCTTGAACCGAGTCCCTACTGCGGCTTGTGCCACGTGGTGGCGAGTATTGCACATCTGTTTGTCTGCAAGGACCAAGTGCACATCTGGAACTGGACGCGCAAAAAACTCGCTGTGCTTAACCGGACTGCGCGTCATGCGATTCAGATCCACGATATTCTGCGCCCCGATTTCCGACTTTTCCCGGCTGCCAAACATAACAGTTACCTATGGCTCGTGGGACATTTTATAAACTATATTCTGTCTGGCAGTGCCCCTAATGTATTAGATTTTCAAGTCTATCTTTCAAACCAACACTCGCGCGCAACCAGCCAATATGGCCAACGGTATCAGTTAACATTTCAAAATTTTCTACACGTCGTCCTTGCGACGCCATAGGACATGGATAAGTGGGACATCTGTTACGACAATTCGTCATCCCTGTACTACCATCGAAGGTTATACTCTCTGCGAAGCCATTCATTTGTCTCCTGGGGATGATGCATATGACAACGTCTGAATTTCAAGAATATTTTCTTCCCAGTACCAGTTCTTTCGACGACATACTTAATTTGGTGTATTATAAAGAATCAAAAATGCAAACCAGAAGAAAGAAAACGAACAAAGAAGATGGGCAGACTACAAACGAATCAACACATTACAACGCACAAGGAGATTAGAGCTTACGGAAAAAGAAAATACCATTTTGAAAAATTAGTCAAAACAAAAAAAGGGATAAGGAAAAAAAATTTAACAATTTTTCAAAACAAGTAAAAAAACAAAAAAAATTTTTAAAAAAATGGTGTAACGGTTAGCACTCTGGACTCTGAATCCAGCGATCCGAGTTCGAATCTCGGTGGAACCTTAAAAAAAAAGAAAAAAAAGTGGTAGAGTGTCTACTTCGCATGTAGAAAGTCCTGGGTTCAAATCCCAGCTCCTCCAATTTTTGTTTCTCCGTGCAGCAATACATGAAAACTTTTGCCTATCACCATATTCTATAAAATTCAGTGTACAAGATTCTTCCCCCAAGCAAGTGGATTTCGTACAGTTCGACCTCATGGCGGGAGGACGATGACCTGCAAGACCCTTGGCTGCGATCCTCCCATTGAACTGTTGCTCCAAAGCCTTCGGTATGGCGTGCGGAGCGCACCTCAAATATGTATTTGCAACTCACCGCGACAATCGTCTTTTGTTTTTTCGAGATACTGAAAAATGAAGGTGGCACCCGGGATTGAACCGGGGACCTCTCGATCTGCAGTCGAATGCTCTACGACTGAGCTATACCCCCTTTCACGATCTTCCCATTCCCATAACTTAAGGAAAAATATTACACTCTGCCTGGCTAAAGACGTCTAATCGAGCAAAATATCGTGTAATCATTATCTCTCAGTTATATATTAGCGTTAAACGATATAAATATCAAAAATACTAGACACTTCGCGCCTGGAGAAAGTGCGAGTCGGCGCCTTCACCTTAATGTCAGAATGCGAAAATTACACTAGTAGCTTTTTTTCAAGCAAGTTCTGTTCGTCCGTTCTCTGTAATCGTTTGGTATCTGATTAAACTGACATACTCGCCTATGGCTTTCGTAAACGAAAATTTCATTGTGACCCCGACGTGATTTGAACACGCAACCTTCTGATCTTGAGTCAGACGCGCTACCGTTGCGCCACGGAGTCGACGCTGCTTAGGTCTTGTCATGAATAGGTTCCTCGAACACTTACTGTACCGTTCAAAGCTAAGAAATAATGACAGTAGGATCCAGGAGAGACTCGTCCCAGATGTACTTGCTCTGCCGGGGGTGTAACTCAGTGGTAGAGTGTCTGCTTCGCATGCAGAAAGTCCTGGGTTCAAATCCCAGCTCCTCCAATTTTTGTTTCTCCGTGCAGCAATACATGAAAACTTTTGCCTATCACCATATTCTATAAAATTCAGTGTACAAGACTCTTCCCCCAAGCAAGTGGATTTCGTACAGTTCGACCTCATTGCGGGAGGACGATGACCTGCAAGACCCTTGGCTACGATCCTCCCATTGAAATGTTGCTCCAAAGCCTTCGGTATGGCGTGCGGAGTGCACCTCAAACATGTATTTGCAACTCACCGCGACAATCGTCTTTTGTTTTTTCGAGATACTGAAAAATGAAGGTGGCACCCGGGATTGAACCGGGGACCTCTCGATCTGCAGTCGAATGCTCTAGGACTTTTTTTTCCCTTTTTTTTACTTTTTTTTCGCCTTTACCACTTTTTTCGCCTTTACCACTTTTTTCCCCTTTTTTGTTTTGAGTGGTGGCCTTGGAAGGTTCACGGAAATTCCTATTGCTCGTTAATTATGTATGAATATGTTTGACTCACAGTCTGGCCAAGTGAAGGATTCGTGACTTGTCATTGATTCTTACCCTATACGTCTTCTCAAAAACAATATCTAGCATGTTCCCAAATAGGCTTTTGTAATGACGTAAGGCTTTCATTCTCCAATATTCCGTTTCCATGTACAATTTGTAGTCTATTATGTTATCATGTCCCTTTACGTTTACGACATAGTTTGCGAAATGGCCTAAGAGCCACATCACACTGTTGTGTTTGGTTGCAGGGTAGTAATTTTCCTGTGGGCGTAAAAGCATCTCTGTTGTGTGATTTCGTCCACCAAGGCGGGTGAGGACTCCAACTTTGGTCTTAGTCCAATCCCAGTTTCGCAGATGCCCGGCACACGTAAAGCGATAGAGTAGTGTGTCGACTAGTCCACATTGACAACAGTAATACGTGTCACTAAGCCCAATCCTGTGGAGTTTTTCGTTAGTGGCCACTATGTCATTGACGACTCTGTACCACGTGGACGTCACTTCATAGGAGTGGATAGGAAGGTTAATATTGGTCCATACATTGTGCCATAAAATGGCCGGATATTGTGCTTCGATTTTACTTGGGATGTCAGATGTGTCCCAATTTTCGAATAGTTTCTTGGAAGTGATGTTGGTCGCACGGAGAATGTCATCACCTAAGTAGCTGATGTCTACGTAAAATTCTCGTATATGCTTTAACTTATAGTTTAGTTTTCCCACGTTTATCGGTGGTTTCATGCATTCTGGCCGGACTACCTGGAAAAGTTGAGAAGTGACGGTACCGTGGGCAAGATTAATCATAAATAAGGTTCTTTTTAGGTACAACGCTCTCGCTTTCCTCGCAATGTTAGTGAGTTCTAAACCCCCTGCTGCCCTCGATTTGGTCAGGGTGACGAGTCGCACTTTAAAAAGATTCCCTTTCCAGACTTGTCTATTAGCCAGTCTCATGATGAGTTTGGCTTGCATTCTAGGTGCTGGAAAGATCTGTGCAATGTAATACGCTTTAGAGAAAACATAGATGTTTATTATTCGAATTGTCTGCATGAGATTCGTAGAGCGCCAGCTAAGTTCACGAAGAGCTCCTCGTATCTTGTTGGTTGTCTCCCTCCAGTTGGTGGCTGTCATCTTCATGGGGCACTTGTTGAAACTGATGCCTAACGTCTTGTGATGGTCCACCAGAGTGGCCCAAGAGATGTGTACGTTCTCGAAGCCTCTAAGATTCAACAACTTACTCTTTTGTGCGTTAATCTTCGCACCTGATGCTCTATTGTAGTTATCAATGTCTGCTTTGAGGATGGCTATTTCACCGTCGTGTCGTATGACAACCCCTACGTCATCTGCGTAAGCTCTGGCGGACACAGTGACCCCAGAAACAGTCACTCCAGTCAATCGTCCGTTGATCCGTCGTAGAAAAGGTTCCAACGATAGAACATATAACAACATTGACAGCGGGCTGGCCTGCGGAACGCCCCTCCGAACATGAATTACTTTCGTCGACTGTCCATTGACAATGATTTTCGCCGTAATTCCAGTCATCATTTGATGAATGATACGCACCGCACGATTAGAAAATCCGAGCTGCTGTAAAATAAGTTCCACGTAGCGATGACTGACATGGTCAAAGGCCTTGCAGAAGTCAAGGAATAATATTGCGCATTTAATATTTGTAACTGCAGCAACAGAAATTAAATCACGAAATTCAGAGATGGTAGTCATTATTGTCCGTCCAGGGAAACAGGCTTGATGGGTGTGGATAACTTTCCGGAGTATGGGAGTCATCCGTTCTTTAACTGCCCTTGCTAATGTTTTATAGTCATAATTCATGAGCATGAGAGGACGAAAGTTATCGATTTTCTTGTGGCCCGTGCCTTTCGGTATCAAGACAAGTTTGCCCTCTTTGAGTTCTGATGGAAGTGCACCTCCTCTCATGAGTTCATTAATGACCTCAGTAAAAACTGTCCCAATGATATGCCAATACCGTTGATAAAACTCTTTAGGAATACCGTCGGGACCCGCCGATTTATTTGGAAGAGATGTCTTCACCAGGTCGAACACCTCGTCGACTGTGAAGTCAACAAACAAGGAATTATTGTCATCTATGGTGATTAAATTACGTAATGAGTCGATGACGTCAAAGCCTACACAGTCATCAGACTGGTCCTCGTTGTAGAGCATTTCATAATGCCGATGGAGTGCGCGGACAATGTCACCTTGGTCTGTGAGTACTCTACCGTCTTCTAGTTTGAGATCCTCAATAAAAGTACGTCGCCGATTAGACTGACGTTTCATCAAATGGTACATTGAGGTCGTTTCATCATCCAGGAGAAATTTTATTTTTGATTTGATTTTCAATCCGTCTAACCGTTTCCGTGTGATGCTTAAAAGTTTGGCTTTTACTCGTTTGATCTGTGCTAGGTGAGTGTCTGACCCATGTGCCTTTTCATGTAGTTCCCGTAAAACCGTGTAGTAGAATTCAATAGTCCTTTTTTCTGCCATACTTTTTTGAAAACTGTAATTTTTTAATGTTTGCCGCAATTTCATCTTAGCAAATTTGACCCACCACTCGGTTTTGGTTCCGTAATTCTGAATTGATCTTAAACATTTCGTCCACGTTTCGAGAACGCAATCTTCAAGATCGTCATCTTTCAAATGCGCGATATTGAGGGTCCATTGGTTGCGGTATGCGCGAGTGGACTGCTTGACTAAGGTTATGGAAACGGAGAGAGCGCAATGGTCGGAAAAATACGTGGGGATGACGTCCACATTTAGTACTTGAGTGCTAATAGTCTCAGAGACATATATTCGATCAATGCGACTACATGAGGCCGAAGTAAGAAACGTAAATTTGACTAACGTGGGGAAGATTACTTCCCAGGCATCCTTGTATCGCATAGTTTTAATTAAGTCATGAAGCTCCCGAGAATAATTAAAATGTGGAGTCTGGTCTTTCCGATGGACAACACAATTGAAATCACCTCCAACAATGACATTGATAGGATTCTTCCGAAGCAAGTACACAACATCTTCCATGAAGAATTTGGCCCTCTCTGACTTTTTAGTGGTACCCGAGGGAACATAAACATTTAAAATCGTGACATCATAAATTTGACAACTTAAGCCTCTTCCGGATTCAAGTTTATCCAGTATCACTACTGGTATCCCGACACGACTCATTATAGCAGTTCCTGTACTATCGTCTGATGAGACGTTGAAAAAAGCGTTAAAGCCAGGTATATGAAAATCAGTAAACATTACTTCTTGCAACAAAGTTATGTCCTCCTCCGATTCGTAAATAAATTGTTTCAAAGATAATTTTTTTAAGTCCGAAGTAATTCTGTTGATATTGAGAGTTACAATGGTATAAGTTTGACTCATTATGTCAAACTAGCGACACGCACTGATATTCGTGAATGTAGGGCACCGTACACTGTACATCTGAGAGTATAAGATCACCCAAAGAAGAGCACGTAATCATGTAGGCGCAATTCAGGTGGGGATGCTGCTAAGTTTGTGCATCGGTGGCAACTATAGAAGTTGTGGGCGGACCTGCAGGACGATCGGCGTCTGCGTTCTCGAAGTGCCCCAGGGGGGGTGCTACTTTGCTTTCAGGCGATTTTCTTTCTAATTTAGCCGCGTCGCGCCTCATCTGACTTCTACCGTGAGTTACGTTCGGCGGAGGATTCAACCGGCGTCGTTGAGGATCTTGAGTCATGGCATGAGTTTGAGAAACACCTTTATGCTGCGAAACTTGTTGCCTACTGTGATTATCACGTGGGTGATCTGGCAAATCTTGTGCCATAAATTTCCGTTCTTCGGTATGGGAAACTGTCACGTCACTGGCAGGCGCCACATCTGGCCGCTCAGTAACGGGAAAAGAAGATTCACATTCCTGCCCCTCGGCCTCTGCTGTCTCTTTGGGAGAGCTTTCTGTCCCAAACTGGTCATAGCAGTTGCAGGCAGCGCAACAGCTACTGCAGATACCTTAACGTCCCCACCCTGAGACGTGGATTCTACCTCCAGAACGTTCACTTCTGACCCGCCGTCACCAGAACAGGATTTTTGCTTTTGAATAGGATGCGCTTGGTTAGATTCTTCCTCATATGAGGAGACACCAACTGAGTCATGAGGTCTCTTTTGACTGGAATTGTTCCGTGCACTAGCAGCCGTGTCAGAGTGCACGTCGACAGAAGTCGCCGTAAGTTGATTGCCATCGATCGTAATCGGTTCGGTACTAACTGCGGAAGGTGTAGTAGCAGCAGGCTGGTCAACTTTACCATTCATCAGAACGTCACTGAACGTCAGCCGCTGCCTCCGCTGCAGAGTGGTTTTTAGGACAAATACGCGACGCGGACAATCCTGACGCAGATGCCCACTCTCATTGCAAATATGACAGGTAGGCGTCTGACCGGCATACGTGGCTAGTACCTTGTACCCACAAACCATAATATGTGATGGAATGCTGACTTTAACATGCATCTCCACAGATCTCACTCCACTATAACATTGCAATCGGTGTTCACGAGACCACAACTCATTCCTAATGGTCCTAACCTCGCCATATGCAGATAAGACCTCTCGCAGATAGCAATTCTCTACTTCGGGTGGAAAGTTAAACACTCTCACATTCTTGTACTCGAGATCAGCTGTGGAAATTGTAACAGTACTCACAGTTCCATCACGGTGAAGAAATTCGATCGTGCCACCATTGTTTGCCAGTAAACGCTCCATCACAAGAGGGTCCAGCAGTTTGACGAAAAAACAATACTGCTCCAGATCGTAATAACCAGTATGCACTTGCTCTGATGTAATGCCAACAACGTCCACAATCCAGTCGTGCACTTCAAGGGAGCTTGGTTGAACGGACCTGGTTGACTTGTCAAACTGAAACTTGATTGTATTCTTCCTTGGAAACAAACGTGACATGCTGCTAATTAACCCAGCTCGGGCTAATAGCACTTACACTTGACAAATCACAAACCGACAAACGACACAACACGGAACGGTAACACGTAACGGGTACACAACACGCGATGAGAGACAAACAGCAAAACGTAAACACCGCTAGGGACTCGGAGCTCGCGACACTTCCTCACTCCAGCGCGTCTCAAGCGGAACTGACGACTGAGCTATACCCCCATTCGCGATCTTCCTATTCCCATAACTTAAGGAAAAATATTACACTCTGCCTGGCTAAAGACGTCTATTCGAGCAAAATATCGTGTAATCATTATCTCTCAGTTATATATTAGCGTTAAACGATATAAATATCAAAAATACTAGACACTTCGCGCCTGGAGAAAGTGCGAGTCGGCGCCTTCACCTTAATGTCAGAATGCGAAAATTGCACTAGTAGCTTTTTTCAAGCAAGTTCTGTTCGTCCGTTCTCTGTAATCGTTTGGTATCTGATTAAACTGACATACTCGCCTATGGCTTTCGTAAACGAAAATTTCATTGTGACCCCGGCGTGATTTGAACACGCAACCTTCTGATCTGGAGTCAGACGCGCTACCGTTGCGCCACGGAGTTGACGCTGCTTAGGTCTTGTCATGAATAGGTTCCTCGAACACTTACTGTACAGTTCAAACCTAAGAAATAATGACAGTAGGATCCAGGAGAGACTCGTCACAGATGTACTTGCTCTGCCGGGGGTGTAACTCAGTGGTAGAGTGTCTGCTTCGCATGCAGAAAGTCCTGGGTTCAAATCCCAGCTCCTCCAATTTTTGTTTCTCCGTGCAGCAATACATGAAAACTTTTGCCTATCACCATATTCTATAAAATTCAGTGTACCAGATTCTTCCCCCAAGCAAGTGGATTTCGTACAGTTCGACCTCATTGCGGGAGGACGATGACCTGCAAGACCCTTGGCTGCGATCCTCCCATTGAAATGTTGCTCCAAAGCCTTCGGTATGGCGTGCGGAGTGCATCTCAAACATGTATTTGCAACTCACCGCGACAATCGTCTTTTGATTTTTCGAGATACTGAAAAATGAAGGGAGCACCCGGGATTGAACCGGGGACCTCTCGATCTGCAGTCGAATGCTCTACGACTGAGCCATACCCCCTTTCACGATCTTCCTATTCCCATAACTTAAGGAAAAGTATTACACTCTGCCTGGCTAAAGACGTCTAATCGAGCAAAATATTGCGTGATCATTATCTCTCAGTTATATATTAGCGTTAAACGATATAAATATCAAAAATACTAGACATTTCGCGCCTGTGCTGCGACAATTTAAGAAAGAGACGCTCACGGCTTGCTGCGCTGTTTCGTCGCGGGTAGTCAGTGCTCCGGCTTTCGAGACAGAAAACATTGGCAGCTTTTTTTTGTTTTTATTTTTTTTGTTTTTATTTTTTATTTTTTATTTTTTTAGGGCCTCCCATCTCCCCTTATAGCCAGTCCTTTCGCTCTCCAAAAAACGCCTTCGTCGGCGAGCTTCTCAGCTATAGCCAGTGCTGGTGCCAGTTGTAACTGAAACGAAAACAAACATTGACGAAAGAAAGTTGCAAAGTGAGCCTCTTGCCTCTGAGGCACACGTTGTGAGAAGGGAAAACAGAAACGTAGGCATCTTCACGGAAATCAGAGTAATTACATGAAGGCTTCGTTAAGTGCGAAAAAGAAAAAGAAAAAAGTATAGATATATTTATAGATAGGTAACCGCCTGGAAGGAGTCAAGGAAAGGTCCAGTCAGTACACAAAGCAAAACGCCATCCAGCAATGCAGAAATTAAACGCGGATGTACACCGCGAAGAAAGGAGTAGCGGTGATCACCCCGAATAGACGAGAAAGAAAAGAAAATAATGCAATGCAATAAGGAAAAACACACCAGGAATCCTGACCAAATTAAAATCAATGAAACACAAAGAAATGTCCACAAAAAAGAAAAGGGGACACTTTCATGCAACGCCTCTCCTCGGCATCACGATCCTAAACCACTACATGGCAGAGTGGTAAACAATAAGAAAATAAAGAAAGGTAAACAAAATATCCTCGCATAATACCATATACGAGGCAGTTCCCAAGGGAGAAAAGTCTCCCATTTACGTTAGATTTTTCGTTTCTGGTACTGAATATACATTCATCGCAAGACGAGGTCTCTTACTATCACGTCATAGTTTTAAGCAAGAAAATGTAATTTTAATTAAGTCGACATCGGTAAAAGAGCAAAAGCATGCGCCAAGGCGACATGCAAAAAATTTGCAAAAGTCATAGCATAGTCTCTTCGAACACGGTACTTGCCATGTTCAGCCCATAAGTATGTGAGAAAATCCAGACGATCCGTCAGTTTGAGACAAAATAGAGAATGTATTGTATGACCGAGTAACCAGATAGTGGCATTGCGTTTGGCGGTCGGAAACGCCTTACACTGGGGTACGATCGCATCTGCCACTGTCACCTGCGCTGGAGACACCCTGTTGACGAGACGCACCATATCGCGAGCAGTGTCCCACACAGCTCGGAACCGACGGCACACGAAGCGATGTTCAATGGTATCTTCGTCATGGCACTCTTCGCAGGCGGGGAATGGACTCAGATGAATAGTGTGCAGTTTAGCATTTGTAGGAATCGTACCATTGACGACCTTATACCACGTCGCTCTAACAGGAGCAGGAAGGACGGGTGTGGCGATGTTTCGCCAAACTGTTCGCCAGTCAGTGTGTGGCATGCGGTACTCCCACTTGTCCCTGGCCGGTGATCCCCGCAGAGCACGGATAATGTCGCCGACACGGCCTCCGCTGGAGCCACCATACGCAAGATAGCTGTTGTTAAAATAAAAACGCCGCACGTAATTCAGCGGAAAGGGTATGTGGCTGACAGAGACCGGGGCAACTACAGAAGGTGGGCGATAGTGATTGAACAACATGACCGTGGCACTGCTGGTACCTTTATCTAACACGGCCGTAGTCCGTTTGAGGAGGAGTGCCGCGCATTTGGCGGAAAAATCCACCAGACCGAGTCCCCCATCGGCTGGATTTAAGGTGCAGGTGGCTAAGGAGACTTTGAAAATGTCCCCTTTCCAAAGGAGCCAGTAGACGGCCTGTTTAATAGTGCGGTCTAGGAGCTTAGGTACCGGGAGAACTTGTGCTAAAACCACGCTCTAGCTAAGATGGTAGTATTGATAAGCTGCACCTTATCATAAAGCGACAAATGGCGGGCCGCATGAATTTTAACGACCGCCCTGATTTTGTGTGAGGTGGGACGCCAATTCAGAGCCTCCATGCGCTGAGGATTATCAGATAAAATAACCCCCAGGACTTTGTGCTGCTGCACAACACTGAACCAATTTCGTCGCACATGGCTCATCCGAGGAGTAAGGGGGAGCAAAACGGTCTTGTGAACATTCACAATGGCCCCCGTCGCCTTCTCAAATTGCCGGAGAACAGAGTACAGGCTATCTACACCTGCCGGCCGACCCAAGAACACCCCAAGATCGTCGGCATAAGCCCGGCAAGTAAGACGTTCTCCCCAAGTTGGATCCCCGGACACTCGTTGCAGATAGACCGCAGCAGCGGGTCGAGCGCCAAAGCGTAAAGGGTCATTGACAATGGGCAACCCTGTCGGACCGAGCGATTTAGACGTATAGGTGGACTGAGGGACCCATTGACGATGACACTCGACGTGGCATTGCGCAGAAAACCCTGAACCGTGTGGGTAAACTTACGGCCAAACCCCATGGCAACCATCACACGCCGTAAATAGGCATGGCCAACCCTGTCAAATGCATTCTGGAAATCGACCAACATAATCGCTGACGACCGAATCCCGTTACCGCGTACAAAGCCTATACAGTCCCTATAGGCCAGAACGGCATCAAAAATATTCCTGTCACGCACAGCACACGTCTGATGTTCACAGAGAACGCGCGGCATGACTTGCCGCAGTCTGTGCGCGTCGCACCTCTCCATGATCTTATAATCCGCGTTCAACAGAGTGATCGGTCGAACAGTATGTATAGTCGGCGTCGCTTTAGATTTCGGAAGGAGCGTGATGCACCCCGCTGCAAAATCAGGTGTTAGAGGAGCGCCATTAAGAACTTCATTGGCGATAGCAGTTAAAGTATCGCGTAAAAGGTTAAAAAACTGCAAATAAAATTCAGCGGGAATGCCGTCCATTCCGGGAGATTTCCCCCTAGGACTGCGCTTGACAGCTTCGTGCAAGTCGTCGGACGTAAAAGCCTCATTAAGATGGACACGGTCTGTGCGGCTTAAAACATTAGGAACCCCCTGTAAAATACGACGCAGCGCAGCGGGATCGACATCAACATCTTGAAAAAGGGACTCAAAATGTGCGTGGATTTCATTCTCAATCGTCACCCTGTCGGAGGTCTTTATTCCATCCCGAGTGACCCACGCATTAAAGGCCAATCGTTCGCGCATCTTCCGCTCTCTGTTGAGATGATATATAGAGAGCGGCTCCCCGTCCACGGCACCCACAGGCTGGCTCCGAGTAACCGCCCCTCTACCCTTCCGCCGCAGATCGGTCAAAAGTTCGGCCTGAAATTGTTTGAAAATGGGGAGAAGATGCGGCTGGGCCGTAACTTGTCGGGCGAGGTCCTTCAAACAGCTCTGATAAAATTGTGACGTCGAGCGACGCCAGTGCGCTGCGTCGCGGCTAAAATTAATTAAAAAGGTCCGGACGGCAGGTTTGGCAGCGCCAACCCACCACTCGAGGACGCTACTATCACCGGGTTTAGTCTGCAAAAGTTTGTGCCACATATCAGTAAAGGACTGCTTAAAATGGGTGTCGGCGAGCAGGCTGCAGTTAAACTTCCATAGATTTTTGCGATAGGAAGGCCTAGAAAGTGGAAGAGAAAGTTCACAAAAATAACTGCAGTGATCTGAAAAAATAACCGGCCTGACCGCATTAAAATCACCGCCTAAAATGATATGAGCGGCGTTCCGATGCAAAACCCCACACAGCTCCTGACCATAAAAGAGCCGCCGCGCCGCGTAGTCGCTGCCGGAAGGAGCGTAAACATTAACAAACACGACGCCTTCAATAGTGCACGCAATAGCGCGGCCAGTAGGGAGACACTCAATATTCGTGACAGTGAGGCCGGGGCAGACTACAATAGCAGTGCCGGTGACATCGTCGGACACCACATTATCCACAATAACGTAGTCACTCAGATCGGTTAGAAGTATCAGAGCCTCACGTGTCACTTCTTGCAAAAAGGCGACATGGCAACGGGTTTCACATAAAAGAGTTTTTAAGGCAAAGACCTTATGCGGACTACGCATTTTGTTAACATTTACGGTAAGAATATGCCACCGACGCGTGTCAGGAACCATACACAACGCAAGGAACAACAAATGCAGTGTTCACAAGAAGCGAAACAGTAGCGCTGCGAAGATAACGCGTGTCGTGGACAAGATCGGCGAACATGGCATACCGACAGGTGGCAGATAGTATACACGGAATACACACGAAATAAGGGTCCACAATAAAGGTCACAACGACGCCGCCAATGCAAAGCAACATGTGAACATGAACGGCGAAAATGATCCACCGCAGGCTAGCAGACACCAGCCACAGGTAAGACACCAACATGTAAGCACAGACAAATAGAGGTGCCCCGGCACAGCTAGGTCGACGCAGGCAATCAACAGGAGCGGTGAAAAACAAACCGCCGACGCTGTACACAAATAAAAGTTACAGGTCGCAAGGTGGCACAACGAAAGGGCATATGCGCCGTCAAACGACGCATGCAGTCGACAACAACGGTAAAAGCCATCCCCCAACAGGTGTAGATAGGAGACGTAGGTAAAATAGTAAAAGAAACTTACAGAATAAAATTGCATGTGCGCCGCCAATACTATTCCACTCAGTTCGTCGGCATAAACGGGGAGACTGTGCCTCCGACGTGGGGCACGTACCATACACAATCTAAAACAATAAATAATAAAAATAAGAAATAAGAACTAAAGAAGCGTGCACATCGGTGGACGCATCAAGGCCACAAACAGCAGCCAAGGTGTTGGCACCAAGGGCTAAATGTGCCGACGACGTACAACATACACCACACACATTCATAGACCAATAAATAATTCCGCACAAGAATGCATGCACACGCGCTGCTAAGACTATGCAGATCGTCGGCATTCACAATGAGAATGTGTCCGCAACGGATGCACACATCAGACGTAGAAAATTTAAAATTGTGCACTACAACAGCGACACGTGCGCCTTTAAGACAGCGCATGGTATTGAGAGCAACGGGGAAAACACACAAGCAACGCGAGTCAGAACCCATACACAGTTAAATTAGACAACAAGACTAAAGAAATGTGCACAGCTGGGAAAGCACTCGTGCAGCCGTAAAGATCCAAGTTAGCGGCAAGAACGACTAAAATGTGCCTCCCACGAGCGGCGGACACCAGACACATTTAAAAGTACCAGACACAGTTAAAATACACAACAAATAAAAGGACACAACGATGGGTGCAGTGGCGCTGCCTGAACTACACGTGCGTGTGACAGTATCGATTAAAACGTGCAACAGACCGGTTTCACACATCACAGACGAGGAAACATCACAAAAAACAATTTTAGACGTACACAACGAGGGATGCATTCACGCTGCCAAGCGAGGAGCAAAGGCACTTTACGTACCGCTGCCAGTCCTTTCATCCACCTCCACGTCCGCCGCCCAGTCACACTTTGCACTAGAAAACACGGGGGGGTGAACCACCTCCGTGTCCATATCAAGAGCGGCACCCGACGGAGCCGCTGTGGCAGGTCCAGCGCCGGCGGGAGGATCAGATCCAGAATCCTGCGAGTGCGGCCGGATGCGACGGCAATGTGAGTCGTCCGATTTGCGTTTGCCTGCCAGTTGTGCAGGCGGCACGCTCGGAGTAACGTCCATCGCCGTATCGCTTGTCACGACAGGGTCCGTTTGAGTGAGGAAAACTTTGAGCTGACGAACTGTCTCGTCCCTCTTAAACTCTGCGGAACTCACGGACGCCTCAGGCTGACTGTGAGCGGCACAGCCGACACCTGCCGCGAGTCAACAGCCGCGCGCTGCGAGGCCCGTTGCAATTTCTTCTGTTTGGAGGTGGACTTGTAAGGTGGGACGCAAGTCACCACCGGGGACGGCGTTCGCCCCCTTACGAGAAGAAACACCTGAAATACTAGCGCTTCGAAAGCGGGGGACGTTGTCAGCTCTCTCAATCGGCCTTTCCCGACGCGGTTTAGGTTCCGCCGGGGCGGCAAGACGCTCCTCACTATCGACAACAGCGGTGGCAACAGCAGACACATTCTCAGTCACAACAGAGGGAGCAGCCTCTGGAACGGGTTCCGACAGGGACAGCGTTACAGCTGCCGGTGCGGGTTCAGACACTATCGGTGGCTCAATTCTATCGACAGCTGTGGGAGCAGGCAACGGGGCCTCCACAGTTGCGGGCACAGAAATCACAGGCAACGCCGGGGAGCTATCAGCAACAGGAACGGAAGGTGTAACGTCCATAGCAACAGCGTCGGCCGCAATCTCAGGGTCAGACACACGATGCGCACGTGCGGGGGAGGCGCCAAGCGCGATCGCCGCCCACGTCACCTCGTCCTGACCATCCGTCCGTGGTAATTGCACAGGGCGACTACGTTTCGGACAGTCCTGTCGAAAATGTCCGGTACCGTTACAAAATGAACAGGTCGCCGGTTGGCCGCTATAAGTGATAAAGGCCTGATGGCCAGCAACAAAAACAAAGGACGGTATATGCTGTCGAACAAATATGCGGACACAGCGAACACCATTTTCAACATCATAATAATATGCTGACGACCATTTCTCCTTTAAGATCGAAAGCACTGTACCGTACGGAAGTAAACTACGAGCAATAGTTTCATTTCGCACTTCAAAAGGCAGGTTAAATACGCGAACAGTGCGTATACCATAACCCGCATTCGACATCACAACATCACTGATAGTACAGACAAGGTGCTTAATTTTACGGACACCACCATTTACGTTCACTATTGTGTCACACATATCGGGAGAAGACAGTTTCAGAAATAACGAATTGAGGAATGCGTCAAGTTGAACGCCGAGGACTACACTTTTCGGCAATTGAAGGTCGTTTTTAACCCATTGGTGAATTTCGAAAGCAGTAGGCCTACGCACGGATCTGTCAAACGCGCACTGAATATTATTCTGACGGTTCTCTGAATTATCGAGATCGATGGTACTCACAGAAAGAACAAATCAAAGAAGAAACAGCGCCGCGAAGCACACGCCGCCGACCGCGATCCGCACGTAAACACCGCCCGACACGCCGCAGCGAGCGCGCAATGTGTTCGGGCCCACGGCTCCGAAGAGACTGGTGCCTTAAACCAGCGCCTTAGACCGCTCGGCCACGCTACCTGTGCCACTGTTCATCGCTTTTGTAGAAACAGTCCACGACACAGCTTCCTGTTCTGCTGCGACTGGCTGCTCATCCATTGCACCTCAAACATATGCCTTCTTCGAATAGAGATTCACTACACAGGCAGCTGCCCGCGCTCTGGTGCGGCGGCATTACGTGTTGATAATGAATTGGTAGTGCCACCTGCAGCCTGCGGAACATGAGTGAAAAATCAAGAGGGCACCGTGATTTCAAACACTGAGTCACAATCGTCACTGCAGCGACAGCAAGGCAAAAGTTTAAAAATTGCCGTGACCACGATTCGAACCTGGGTTATTGCGGCCACAACGCAATGTCCTAACCACTAGACGATCACGGCCACGGAAGCACCGCCGACAGCAGTTCTCGCGACTGCAAGTGGCGATGAACAGCAAAGCTCGGCCCACACACCACTGCGTCTCCCCACAGCTGTGTCAGACGCGATCTCCATTATATGTATACTGGCAAACGAACGTGTCTGCGCTGTTAGGACACCAAGCAGTGTGGTTAGCTGCATTCAACCCCCGTGGCAATGTCTTGCAGTCCTCCAAGTCTGTTGACCACAGGTATGTGCCTCGATAAGAGGTGGACAGATGTCGCATCGCTCTCGCCGTCACTTGTCACGCCGAATCGTACTTAACGTAGTTTTCTGCAAGCGTCAGCGGAGCGTCAGTCGAGCTAAGTCGTATCCTAGCCACTAGACCACACCGGACAACGGCACAAGGGCTCCTCCAGCGAACACAGCAAGCTATACGCACGCTACTTAACGACAACTGTAAAAATAGACGCTCCCACTTTGTACAACGGCATGCTCGGGACACATTTCGTGGAGACGAACGCCAGCCATCATGACACCAAACTGCGCCTGTGAATCATGTCGTTGCACCGCGCACTGTGCTGCGACAATTTAAGAAAGAGACGCTCACGGCTTGCTGCGCTGTTTCGTCGCGGGTAGTCAGTGCTCCGGCTTTCGAGACAGAAAACATTGGCAGCGGTGGGATTCGAACCCACGCCTCCGAGGAGACTGGCGCCTGAAACCAGCGCCTTAGACCGCTCGGCCACGCTACCGACGCCGCACGGCGGTCAGAGGAGCTGCGTTCTACCCCACGAGAAAACACTTCAATGGCACAAAAAACGAGAAAAAATTGGCAGCGGTGGGATTCGAACCCACGCCTCCGAAGAGACTGGTGCCTTAAACCAGCGCCTTAGACCGCTTTTTTTTGTTTTTTTTATATATTTTTTTAACTTATTTTTTTTACCAACTTTTTTTGAAAGCCCCTTAATGAAATGGAACAAAAAAAACAGAAAAAAGACCTAAGTGCCACCGCCACTTTTCATCCTATAACAAAAAAAACTGGTCCACTTCAGGCGTTGGCTCCTGGCTAAACCTACTCCAGAGTGCTGCCTATATACCAGGGGAAATATGGGAAATCAAGGTTTGGGCTATCCTTACAAACAACAAAATCTTCCTTTTTTTAAATTTTATGTTTATTGTTTTTTATTTTTTTTTTTTTTGTGTAGTTTTGTTGCGTATTTGATCAGAGGCCTTCTGCGCCACGCTGGTAATATGTTGAGTCACGTCTTCTCGAAATTTATGTGTTCAGTTGAATTGTTCAGAAATGTTCATTGGTTCAAACAGGAAACCTTCTTCTCTCTTGGCTTAACACATTCCAGCTGCGAGGCGGGTCGTGGAAAGCACTCCCAAGGAAGTTCGAGAAAAATTGTCTGTATTTTGGGTGACGGACAACGACATAATGACGGTCATTGAGGTATGTCCAAAAATCGAGTACAGAGTCTACAGTTTGTCCAAATAGGTAGTGAATGGCATGTCCTCGAATCCAATTCACAGCATTGGTCTTTGTCCGAGGAAAATAGTCACGTTCCGGAAATAATAATGAAAGGGGAGTAATCCGATCCGGAATGTCCCGCGTTAGAAAAGCCACAATACGTCGAACCAAGTGCCAAACCTCCGCCGCCGGTCCGCAAACAAACCGATGTTCATCATTGTCTGGCACTCCACACGTGGAACATAGAGGTGATTGGGCGAGGTGGATACGATGAAGGCGAAATTGGTTGATTTGCTTACCATTGACAGTTAGGTACCAGACAGACTGAACATTCGTGTCAAGGTAACAGGCGAACACCGCGCGCCATACATGACGCCAGTCAACCTGGGGGAACTTTTGTTCAATCGCGTTAGGTGGACGACCTAATTGGAGGACATTGTATACTTCCTTTGTCTTGAGTAAGAGCGGTCTTGGTAAGGTGAGGCGTAGATAACTGAGGTCAAGAAAGAAGTACCGTATATAATGGAACTGGGCCGGAACATCCGAGATCATCACTGGGGCTGACAGTGAGACCGGCGAATATGCTGACAGGAGGAGACCAGTGAGGCTCGTTGGGCAACGTGTCCATACCGTCATCTGGGAGCTGACAAATAGGGCACGAGCTCTATCCGGCACGTGAAACAGACCGATCCCACCTCGTTCACGGGGAAGAGTAAGGGTTGCATAGTTAACTTTGAACAACAACCCAGAGCTGACGAAAGATGCCATCGCTGCCAACATGCGACGTGCCACAGTAAGCGGGAAAGGTAGAACTTGTGCTACATGGGGAACTCGGGATGCGATATATATATATTGACATATCGAGCTCGTTGGATAATATCTAGGGATCGAAGGCGATGGTCCATAAGACCTGCTCTGATCATTAAAAGGAGGCGTCGGCAGTTGATGGTGGCTGAACGCCGGAGATCAGATGAAAAATCTATTCCCAAACAGCGAATGGTATCAACGGTGGTGAGAGGTGTAACGCACTCCACGGGAAGTCCCGTGCCAATGAACATAACTTGTGACTTACGTACGTTTAAAGAGCTGCCCGACGCCTCACCATAAGTCGCTACCCACGTCAAAACAGCTCGAACCTCGTCGGCATTACGTAAACAGATGACTACATCGTCAGCATAGGCCGTGCAACAGAATCGGTAGCGATCTATGGACAACCCTACCAAACGTTGTCTTAGGCCACATAGCAAGGATTCCAAGGAAAAGGCGTACAAAATCGCTGATAGAGGGCAACCTTGACGTACGGATCGACCTATTTTTATCGGTGGAGTGAGTCTGCCATTGTACATAATCCTGGACGAGGCACCCCGCAGAAGGCGCATCACTACCGTGATAACGGCGACTGGGAAACCCATACGGTGGAGAACGGCCGTAAGGAACGAATGGTCAACCCTATCAAAAGCTTGACTAAAGTCCAAAGACGCAAGTGCCCCAGAGAGGCGTTGCGCTTGGGTAACGGCGATCATATCCCTGTAGCGGCATAAAGCCGTGCGGATATTATCCCCTCCCAAAGATGCTTGGTCTGGCGACACAACATATCGGGCAACGTTTTTAAGTCGTGCTGCCAAAAGGCGAGTGAAGATTTTCATATCACTGTTAAGGAGGGTGAGGGGCCGATAATCACTGATATTGTTGCCACCATGCGGTTTATGTACAGGAATAATAATTCCTTCCATGAAAGCGTCCGGCACAGGTACTTCCGGAGACATCAGTTCCCGACAGATGGAGGTGAAGGTGGACTCTAACAAATCACGGAAGGTGCGATAAAATTCGAGGGGAAGACCGTCGGGTCCTGGGGAGCGATTGATGGTTCCTGCCCGGATCGCATCGCGGACTTACTCATCAGTCACCTCTGACATCAAGTCAATCGCCGCATCGCCTGGGATACCACCGAAGTGGAGCTGTGTGACTTCCTCGATCAACTCTGGGGAATGTGGAATTGCGGCGTATAGCTGCTGGTAGTGGGCGTGAAGCACATTCCCTATTGCAGATTGGGTTACGTAGCGACGCCCTTCTTGATCTGTTAGGACGTGAATCAATTTTCGGCGTCGATTTTGGCGTTCTTGGATGATATGGTACATCGATGGATGTTCATGAGGCATGCGATCAGCAGTACGAGATCGTACTATCGCTCCTTCCAAATGCCTTCGCATGAGATTGGAGATTTGGGCCTTAGCATGGTTCACCCTTGTATGGCGCTCAGGGGAGGCTGGCATCGTGGAGCATTCTCGTAGAATCCTGTAATAAAAGTCCATAGTGCTCTTCCTCCAGGCGACAACATCTTTGCCATACCGGATCAAAGTTTTTCGAAGAGCAGGTTTTGCACACTGGATCCACCAGGATATGGTAGACGGATACGTGGGTCGGCGTCTATTACATGTGATCCAAGTGTCTTCTATTAGAAGTCGACAGTCAGGTGAATTAAGAAGTGCCGTGTTCAGTTTCCATAAACCACGTCCGTGCCATACTGCCTGTCTTGTGAGAACAACATCACAGAAGTAAGCCTCATGATCTGAGAAAGCAACAGGCCAGATTTCAGCCTGTCGAGTGTGTTGAATAAGGGATCGCGAGATGTAGATGCGATCCAGTCGGCTAGAGGAATGCGCAGTGTGGTACGTAAAGCCCAAAAGATCACCGTGAACATGTCTTCACGTGTCAACAAATTGTAGCCGCGTGACGACTGTTTCCAGAGCTGCGCATGGTGAGTGACGCGGCAATTGATCCTGAGGTCGCTGGGTGCAATTGAAGTCTCCACCCATGACCCAGTCATCGTGTGGTCCCATAAAAAGGGGTGTAACTTCAGTCGCGAAGAAGGCATTGCGTTCACGATGGTAGCTGGAGCCCGACGGCGCATAAATGTTGACGATGCGTACACCAAAGAGAGTAAGGGCCATACCTCTGCCGTTGGGGAGGTATAGGACATCTTCGGCTGGAAGACCTTCGCGTAAGATGATGGCAACACCACTACCGGTGTCCGAAGCGGGAGAAAGATGCGCCGTGAAGCCATGTGGTGGTGAAAAATCGGCGACGTGCACTTCCTGAAAAAGCGCAATATCTATGTCCGCATCATAAATCATATCGCGGAGCAGCGCTAATTTGTGGGGCGCACGAATGGTCGCGAGGTTAATCGTTGCGACACGATAATGCTGGTGTTGGAGTCCCACAGGCACAGGTGGGGCTTCTTCTTCAGGAGCGAGAGGTCGTCGATCTTGCCGGTCCACTGAAGAGGCTGCTATTGTGGAGAGTTTGCGGGCGCGGGCGCAACCGATGGGGGCGCCCCATCATCAGCACCGTCCACCCCAGTCCCGTCGATCTCCACGTCGTCTGCCCAGGAGACTGATTCTGCGGTAGGGCATCGGCTGTGCACATCATCCACGTGGAGAGGAGACGTAGTTTTCGGCTCAGCAGATAGGCTCTCTTCAACGTCGACCTGTGGGGGCGACGGCGCCAGTAAGGAGGGGTGGTCGCTGCCAGTGGTCGCCTGTGGCGGGTCGTTCGCATCAGATTTTTGGTCATCAAAGAGCGGTTTGCCGTCCATCTTCGGGTCTGCATCCCTGGTATCCATCCGTAGAATGGATTCATCAGGGGGTGTACGGCTACGTTTCTTTCTCTTTCGTGTCGTCCCTTGTTTTCGAACATGTCGTTCAGAGTCTGATTGCGGGTGGCTTTCGTCTGACTCCGGACCAGTCTGAAGGAAAGCAGAAGTAGGTACCACTCCCGGATCAACGTCCATCTCATTAGCATTGTCAGTCACATTGCTGCGAAGATTCGGCAGGGCAGGATCTGGCGTCTGTAGCACCTCAGAAGGATTCTCAGTAGCGATCGCATCTACCTGATCAGACGACGGCAACGAAGCAGGAAGTCCTTGTGGAGAGATGCTACCTTCCTTGGCAACCTTGGCATATGTGACAGGGATCTGAGTGATCACCGCTGGGGACGCTTCCTCGCCGACCGGCGTCTGGATCAGGCGGCGTCGCATGCAGGCGGATCTGACGTGGCCTTCTTGTCCACAACCCGCACATGTTCGGGGTTGGCCGTCGTACATGACAATGGCTCGCACCCCGCCAATTGTCAGATATGATGGTATATGTTTCTTCAGTTCAATTTTGACCTGACGCACACCATTAAGGACGTGGTAGGTCGTGAAGGTTTGCCATTTTTCCTCTACGTAACCGATGACGTTACCGTATGGTTGTAACGCAGAGACAACTTCGTCCTTCGGTACTTCAAAAGGTAGTTCAAACACCCTAATCGTACGTTGACCGTACTCTGCGAGTTCAAGTGTAACAGCTCCGACGTGACCATCAGAGTATTTGAACTTAAGTCCATTGGCATGGCGGCGAATAACATCTTCACACACCTCGGTGTTTGTCATTTTAATATAAACGACACTACTCATGATCGAAAAATGGATTCCGATAACGTGGTTAGGATCTAAACGAACTTCTTCACGTATGAACGTTTCAACTTCATGTGCACGAGGTCGCGCATGTTCAGCTGGGAAGGAAACTTTAAGGGTCGCACGGCGGTAAGCGCTCGACATGTTGTTCATGGTGGACGGACACAAGACTTGAAGCTACGACGCGGAAGTAAACAACGCCTGCAGCGGAGCACTGGCCGGCGCGCGGGGCCGTCCGCACGCTGCCACGGCTGAGAGCCGACTGTGACCGCTCGGCCACGCTACCTGTGCCAGTGTTCTTCGCTTTTGTAGAAACAGTCCACGACACAGCTTCCTGTTCTGCTGCGACTGGCTGCTCATCCATTGCACCTCAAACAAATGCCTTCTTCGAATAGAGATTCACTACACAGGCAGCTGCCCGCGCTCTGGTGCGGCGGCATTACGTGTTGATAATGAATTGGTAGTGCCACCTGCAGCCTGCGGAACATGAGTGAAAAATCAAGAGGGCACCGTGATTTCAAACACTGAGTCACAATCGTCACTGCAGCGACAGCAAGGCAAAAGTTTAAAAATTGCCGTGACCACGATTCGAACCTGGGTTATTGCGGCCACAACGCAATGTCCTAACCACTAGACGATCACGGCCACGGAAGCACCGCCGACAGCAGTTCTCGCGACTGCAAGTGGCGATGAACAGCAAAGCTCGGCCCACACACCACTGCGTCTCCCCACAGCTGTGTCAGACGCGATCTCCATTATATGTATACTGGCAAACGAACGTGTCTGCGCTGTTAGGACACCAAGCAGTGTGGTTAGCTGCATTCAACCCCCGTGGCAATGTCTTGCAGTCCTCCAAGTCTGTTGACCACAGGTATGTGCCTCGATAAGAGGTGGACAGATGTCGCATCGCTCTCGCCGTCACTTGTCACGCCGAATCGTACTTAACGTAGTTTTCTGCAAGCGTCAGCGGAGCGTCAGTCGAGCTAAGTCGTATCCTAGCCACTAGACCACACCGGACAACGGCACAAGGGCTCCTCCAGCGAACACAGCAAGCTATACGCACGCTACTTAACGACAACTGTAAAAATAGACGCTCCCACTTTGTACAACGGCATGCTCGGGACACATTTCGTGGAGACGAACGCCAGCCATCATGACACCAAACTGCGCCTGTGAATCATGTCGTTGCACCGCGCACTGTGCTGCGACAATTTAAGAAAGAGACGCTCACGGCTTGCTGCGCTGTTTCTTCGCGGGTAGTCAGTGCTCCGGCTTTCGAGACAGAAAACATTGGCAGCGGTGGGATTCGAACCCACGCCCCCGAGGAGACTGGCGCCTGAAACCAGCGCCTTAGACCGCTCGGCCACGCTACCGACGCCGCACGGCGGTCAGAGGAGCTGCGTTCTACCCCACGAGAAAACACCGCAATGGCACAAAAAACGAGAAAAATTTGGCAGCTTTTTTTTTTTTTCGGTCCTCCCAACTCCCCTTATAGCCCGGCCTTGCGCTCTCCAATTACGCCTTCTTCGGCGAGCTTCTTTAGCTTTAAAATAAAACGTTACTGCTTCCAAACATCAAAGACGAACTGTTGCACTGGCCATTCAGTTGAAAAGCGGAAACTCCTCGGTACAGGTCCTTTCGCGTCGACGTCCTGTGGAAGACGTTGATCTTCAAGGTGAAGCGATGAAATCGGAGACACTAAATTCCTGCGAGGAAAATTTCTTTTGTATTTTCACCGCGATCGATGCATCGAAGGAAAACTATAATCCTCTTGAAGTGAAAGTGCATGCCCCTTATGACAGCGATGGAGTCGCTTTGCGCCTACACTCCATAAAAATAAAAAATAAAATAATGACAGCGAATCAGGCACTGTGCACCGAAACGCAATAAAAGAAAGAATAAAATTTGAAAAAAGAATAAAAAATCAAATACTGCCTGAGTTAGTCCTCTCAGTCATAGGGTAGGAATACCCGTCACGCGTTCCATGACAGTATGTTTCTATTACTTATTTTACTGGCCGCCACGAAGCATTTTGAACAGTCACAAGAAATAAAAGTATCGACTCACATGTCAAAGGAATAAGTGTACTCCCGACCAGTCCGAACTGTCTGTCGGATAAGGAGAAGGAAAACACAAGTCTCTCCGACGTGTTAAAAATAAAGTAAAAATCCTCCTTTCTTCAAAAGCAAAAC
Organism: Schistocerca cancellata; assembly: GCF_023864275.1. Classification (NCBI taxonomy): domain Eukaryota; kingdom Metazoa; phylum Arthropoda; class Insecta; order Orthoptera; family Acrididae; genus Schistocerca; species Schistocerca cancellata. Next base: position 705,494,506 of record NC_064628.1, read on the forward strand.
AATCTCCGTGGCAGCTGCGTGCGCAACGCATCCGTGAATGGACGCCGATGTCGGAGGAACCAGACGTTGAAAAAATGAATAAAAACATAAAGAAAGCACTGAATGACAGCGAAACACACACACACACTAACACAAGATAAAACGTTGTGAAACATTCGTCGTAGTTTCCACATGGCAGTCCCGCACAAGCGGAAGCATCGTACGTGTACGATATGCACGATTCCTGTTTCATTCAATTTGCAGTGATCATGGTTTCGTACTCGAAGACAATTCAAAACACGGAAGGAATATATAGGTTGGCACAGTGAAGTTGATATTATAACAGTTTGTCGTGGGCAAATGCGAGTGCAATTTGCAGAAAGTTGGCAAAGAGTTGGTGATAATCTTTCCTGGTTTTAGTAAGGTCATGTTGCGTAGACAAATAAACCAAATAGGCATAGTCGCCCGTAAGTCGCATATGCAGGATGGCGAAAACTGTGTGAGCCACGATCCATGCGGTAGTGGCACGCTTCGTAGACGGATACGGTTTAAAGTCCGGGATCAAAGCCGTGTCCGCAGAAAAACTGGCAGCGCTGGTCCGGTTGATAAGTGCGAGCATCCTGGCGGCAATGTTCCAAGTCGACTGTGACCTCAGGCACACGAAACGATGTTCTAAGATGTCATCTTGTCGACAGTCTTCACACAAGCTTGACGGAGATAAGTGGATACGGCGCAGCTTTTCGTTGGTGGGGATAATTCTGTTAACCACTTGATACCAAAAGCTGCTGACTTCCGCTGACAGGAAGGGAGCGTGAACGTGAGCCCACGCCGTCCTCCACGCAGCTCGCGGGTAGCGCGCCTCCAACTTATTGCCGGTTGGCCGTCCTCTTAGTCCCTGGTAGACACCTTTCACAGTCCGTGTTCGATGGTCGAGTACTTCGGCGGCCAGATAACTTTTCTGAAGGAAGTATTCTCGAACATAACGCAACTGAAACGGTATTGTAGTCGGGTCGAGAGGTGCTGCTTCAGATAGCGGACGATGAAGAACGAACAGAACAGCTGTTGGGCCCGACGGATCTTGTTCAATGGTGACGCTCGTCCGATGAAGGAGCAACGCAGCGGCCTTCATAGCAAAATGAATGAGGCCGAGTCCAACCTGTTCGCGCGGTAAAGTACATGTGTCGTAAGACACCTTGAAAATATATCCCCTCCACAATAGCCAATAGACTGCCTGTGTGATGGCTCTGCCCAAATTCTTAGGTACCTGAAATAACTGAGCGAGATACCAGGCCTTACTGAGCAAGAAAACATTGATTAGATGCACCCGCTGTGTTAATGCTAGGGTGCGAGTAGCAGACAGGCGAGCCAGAGCTCGTATGCCATTTAAGACAATACGCCAGTTGTAGGACGCAGTCTGTAGCAGATTGGCTTGAAAACGAACACCCAAAATTTTGTGTTCCCGTTTCACTGTAAACCATGGGCGTATGAAGCCCCGTGACGCCGCATAAACGGGCAGAAAGACCGTCTTACGGGTATTGATGCTCGCACCGGATGCTCGTTCATACTGGGTGAGAACCGCGCGTATTTTATCGAAGTCGGTGGCCGAGGACACCAAGAGGCCAAGGTCATCGGCATAAGCGCGACAAACGTGCTTCTCATCCCCAATACGTATTCCCCTGCAAGCACTGTGCAATTTACGCAACAAAGGATCTAAGGATATTGCGTAAAGCGCCATTGACAGAGGGCACCCTTGTTTGACAGAACAGCGGAGTGGTACAGGTTCCGACAAAAAGCCATTGATGCTAATCCGTGAGGTGGAATGTTTGGAAAGGTTAAAAATCATAGTTATATACTGTACACCGAAACCAAATTTCCGTAGCACTCGCCGGAGATAGAGGTGGCTAACTCTGTCAAATGCCATTACGAAATCGATGGATAAAATGCCAAAAGGAATCCTATTCGTCGAAGCATAGGCAATGGCATCCCGGTATGTCGACACTGCACCATAGATAGTGCGTTTCGGCACTGCACAGTATTGAAAGGGACTAACCAGTTTTTTCATAACCAGCTTCAAGCGAAAGGAGACACATTTGGTAAAGAGTTTATAATCACCATTAAGAAGGGTGATCGGTCTAAGATTACACAGTTTCCTGGTGACTGGAACCTTTGGAGCCAAGACCACAATACCTTCCAGGAAGGACGCAGGGACATCCACGCCATTTAAAATTTCGTTATAAACATCAGTCAGGGCCGAGCCAAACAAGTGCCAAAAATGCATATAACTCCGGTGGCAACCCATCAGCGCCCGGTGATTTATTCTGGGAACAGAGGGTTAAGACATCACGCACTTCCTCCACGGTAAAATTTTCTGTGAGGCTACGTCGATCCGCTACGGATAAGACGTATGGAACGTCGTGGAGAAGCTCAGAAATCGCGGCAGCATCCGTGTGTTTCTCACTGAAAAGTTCGACGAAGTGACGGTGGGCCTCGGCAAGAATTGCCGCCTGGCTATGAAGACGCGCACCGTCAGCTGATTCCAGCTCTGTGACGTAACGTCGCTTTGCGCGCCGGCGTTCGCGCAGCTGATGAAATACGGAAGGCGCTTCATCAACAAGCGGCCCGGGGGCCCGGCTCCGTACGACAGATCCGCGCAACGATTCCCTTTTCAAGTCCAGAAGACGGTGTTTTATACGCCGAATCGTCGCCATCCGAAGAGCGGGATTATCTGTGTTCAAGTGGATGGCATCATTTAAACAGCTTTCGTAAAATTGCAATGTAGATCGCTCCCAGTGAGCAACATTCTGACTGAATTCCAGAATGGTCTTACGTAATGCCGGCTTAACAGATTCTACCCACCAAGAAAAAGTGGAGGCATATAGACCGCGATAGTTCAGCATCCTCTGCCACACACGCACGATAACCGGCGCAAAATGTGGGTGTGAGAGATGTCGCACATTAAACTTCCATAATCTATTTGCGCGGGGTTTAATCGCCAACAGAGAATGAAAGCGGCAGACATACGCACAATGATCGGAAAAAATTACGGGGTGGACAGAGGATTCCGTAAGACAGTGCTGTTTATCACGAGAAACATAAATTCTATCGAGCCGACTCCTTCCCGTGGGGTAAAAGAAAGTAAATCCCACGTCCCGCGGGTGTAAATACCACCATGAGTCAATTAAATTCATCTCCGTAACGAGCGTCTGTAATTCGAGGCACTTATACGGCCGTGGCTCCTGATCTCTATCTTCCAGCACGGAGTTAAAATCGCCGCCCATGACTACAGGCAGGTGGGGGCCCCGTAAAAGGTGACAAACGTCACTACTGTAAAACACACGGCGATGCGGCTGCCCGTCGGCTCCAGAAGGGGCGTACACGTTAATGTATCGGACGTTGTTGATCGTGCAAGCCACACCACGACCATTAGGAATGGTAGCAACATTACTATAGTCAAGATCAACACGAATTAAAATAGCAGTACCACAATTACACTCGATATCAAAGTTCAAGAGAACTTGATAGCCCGGAATTGAGTGTAGTATATCTATCAGAACGTCCTGCAAAAACACTACGTCAGCAGCAATGTAATTTAAAAACCCCACAAAACTGGCAAACTTCACCGGTGACTCCAATTTATTAAGATTAATAGTAGCAACGACAGATGGTGGGCGTGCTACCATATACTATAGGGAAAAAACAAATAAAACAAATTAGACGGCGGGGGTGGACCCACCCTCCTCCTCCATATCGTCTGCCCAGTCACAACGTGCAGACGGTGCAGCCAAAATAGACGGTTCTTGTGTGGGAGGTGCGGACGCGGAATCCTGCGAAGGGGGGCGCGGGCGCCGCTGGGGATTGTCTTCAGCCTTACGCTTAACCGAATGTTGGGCCGGGTTCGTTTCCTGAGACGTCATAGTGTCCATTACGAGATTTACATCAGAGTGGTGCAACATTTCCTTTAACTGCCGTACAACCTCTTCCCGCCTGTCTTCCGACACACTTGTCGTAGGCGCTGGCTGACTGCTCGGCACAGGACGTAGTTGACGACGCCCCGCCGCAACCGACGGCCGAGGTTCGACTACGGGGCGGGGCAAGGGCTTGTGCGCCGGCTTTTGCACAGATTTCGGCTTTTGTTTCGACTTCGGACGTGGAACCTGCTTCCACTCCGGAGACGGGCTGCGTTGTCCGCGAGAAAAGGAACGTTTTTCTAAAATCCGTGAATTGCTGGCACTGCGGAAGCGTTCAGTAGTACCACGCCTCTCCGAAACACTTTCACGCCTTGGCTTCGGTTCCTGTGAGGCAAGAGTCCCGTCCGGAACACCTTGAAGTTCGAAATTTGAGGTTGACGTATCCACAAGAGCAACTGGAGGGGTGGCCACCTGCACGGATTCTGATGCGGTCTGCACCGGAACTTCAGGCACAGCCGGAGGTGGAATCGATACAGTAGCTGCGAGAACTGACTGAGAAGGTACGGACATGTCTTGAACAGAATCAGTACCGGTGGCAGGGGCATCGGTATCCATCGCGACCGCATCATCTAACGGTGTTTCCGTGTCCACGGAACGTGCCGGTGAACGGGGAACACCTAACAAGACGGTAGCGTACGACGCGTCGTCATCTTGCCCACGGGGCGGCAACTGCACAGGGTGCCGACGCCGACGACAATTTTGCCGAAAATGGTCTGTGGCATTACAATAGGAGCAGGTCAGTGGCTGACCACTATACGAAATAAAAGACCGGTGGCCGGCCATAACCAAAAACGAAGGAACGTGCTTCCTCACAATCATTTTGACACTACGGATACCGTTCTCAACTTGATAGATGTAAGCGGACGACCACTTTTCTTTCGTAATCGACAAAACTGTGCCATAAGGCATAAGGCTACGAGCTATTGTTTCATTCCTAGTTTCAAACAGAAGATTGAATACTCGAACATTCCGAATACCAAAACCAGCATTCGACAGAGTAACATTGCTAATTGTCCCGTCAGAGTGTTTGAATTTTCGTACAACACCGTTTTCACTTACGAGGGCATCACACAGTTCCGGACATTTCAATTTTACAAACAAAGAGTTAAGAAACGCGTCCAATTGCAAGCCTACCACATCACTTTCAGGAATTTTCAAGTCATTTTTCATCCACGAATGAATTTCGAAAGCAGACGGTCGGGTGACGTTTCTATCAAATTCGCATTGGATAATATTTTCTCGGTCTTCAGAATCCATCTTAACTTACAGTTCAGCTGACTACCGCAGCGAAGAAACAGGCACCGCGACGAACCGCCGCCGACCGCGAAGCACACGTAAACACCGCCCGACACGCCGGAGCGAGCGCGCGATGTGTTCGGGCCCACGACTCCGAAGAGACTGGTGCCTTAAACCAGCGCCTTAGACCGCTCGGCCACGCTACCTGTGCCAGTGCTCTTCGCTTTTGTAGAAACAGTCCACGACACAGCTTCCTGTTCTGCTGCGACTGGCTGCTCATCCATTGCACCTCAAACATATGCCTTCTTCGAACAGAGATTCACTACACAGGCAGCTGCCCGCGCTCTGGTGCGGCGGCATTACGTGTTGATAATGAATTGGTAGTGCCACCTGCAGCCTGCGGAACATGAGTGAAAAATCAAGAGGGCACCGTGATTTCAAACACTGAGTCACAATCGTCACTGCAGCGACAGCAAGGCAAAAGTTTAAAAATTGCCGTGACCACGATTCGAACCTGGGTTATTGCGGCCACAACGCAATGTCCTAACCACTAGACGATCACGGCCACGGAAGCACCGCCGACAGCAGTTCTCGCGACTGCAAGTGGCGATGAACAGCAAAGCTCGGCCCACACACCACTGCGTCTCCCCACAGCTGTGTCAGACGCGATCTCCATTATATGTATACTGGCAAACGAACGTGTCTGCGCTGTTAGGACACCAAACAGTGTGGTTAGCTGCATTCAACCCCCGTGGCAATGGCTTGCAGTCCTCCAAGTCTGTTGACCACAGGTATGTGCCTCGATAAGAGGTGGACAGATGTCGCATCGCTCTCGCCGTCACTTGTCACGCCGAATCGTACTTAACGTAGTTTTCTGCAAGCGTCAGCGGAGCGTCAGTCGAGCTAAGTCGGGCCAAGTCGCATAAGAGGAGCAACAAAATGCGCATTTCCGGTACCGGGAATCGAACCCGGGCCTCCTGGGTGAGAGCCAGGTATCCTAGCCACTAGACCACACCGGACAACGGCACAAGGGCTCCTCCAGCGAACACAGCAATCTATACGCACGCTACTTAACGACAACTGTAAAAATAGACGCTCCCACTTTGTACAACGGCATGCTCGGGACACATTTCGTGGAGACGAACGCCAGCCATCATGACACCAAACTGCCCCTGTGAATCATGTCGTTGCACCGCGCACTGTGCTGCGACAATTTAAGAAAGAGACGCTCACGGCTTGCTGCGCTCTTTCGTCGCGGGTAGTCAGTGCTCCGGCTTTCGAGACAGAAAACATTGGCAGCGGTGGGATTCGAACCCACGCCTCCGAGGAGACTGGTGCCTGAAACCAGCGCCTAAGACCGCTCGGCCACGCTACCGACGCCGCACGGCTGTCAGAGGAGCTGCGTTCTACCGCACGAGAAAACACCGCAATGGCACAAAAAACGAGAAAAAATTGGCAGCGGTGGGATTCGAACCCACGCCTCCGAAGAGACTGGTGCCTTAAACCAGCGCCTTAGACCGCTCGGCCACGCTACCTGTGCCAGTGTTCTTCGCTTTTGTAGAAACAGTCCACGACACAGCTTCCTGTTCTGCTGCGACTGGCTGCTCATCCATTGCACCTCAAACATATGCCTTCTTCGAACAGAGATTCACTACACAGGCAGCTGCCCGCGCTCTGGTGCGGCGGCATTACGTGTTGATAATGAATTGGTAGTGCCACCTGCAGCCTGCGGAACATGAGTGAAAAATCAAGAGGGCACCGTGATTTCAAACACTGAGTCACAATCGTCACTGCAGCGACAGCAAGGCAAAAGTTTAAAAATTGCCGTGACCACGATTCGAACCTGGGTTATTGCGGCCACAACGCAATGTCCTAACCACTAGACGATCACGGCCACGGAAGCACCGCCGACAGCAGTTCTCGCGACTGCAAGTGGCGATGAACAGCAAAGCTCGGCCCACACACCACTGCGTCTCCCCACAGCTGTGTCAGACGCGATCTCCATTATATGTATACTGGCAAACGAACGTGTCTGCGCTGTTAGGACACCAAACAGTGTGGTTAGCTGCATTCAACCCCCGTGGCAATGGCTTGCAGTCCTCCAAGTCTGTTGACCACAGGTATGTGCCTCGATAAGAGGTGGACAGATGTCGCATCGCTCTCGCCGTCACTTGTCACGCCGAATCGTACTTAACGTAGTTTTCTGCAAGCGTCAGCGGAGCGTCAGTCGAGCTAAGTCGGGCCAAGTCGCATAAGAGGAGCAACAAAATGCGCATTTCCGGTACCGGGAATCGAACCCGGGCCTCCTGGGTGAGAGCCAGGTATCCTAGCCACTAGACCACACCGGACAACGGCACAAGGGCTCCTCCAGCGAACACAGCAATCTATACGCACGCTACTTAACGACAACTGTAAAAATAGACGCTCCCACTTTGTACAACGGCATGCTCGGGACACATTTCGTGGAGACGAACGCCAGCCATCATGACACCAAACTGCCCCTGTGAATCATGTCGTTGCACCGCGCACTGTGCTGCGACAATTTAAGAAAGAGACGCTCACGGCTTGCTGCGCTCTTTCGTCGCGGGTAGTCAGTGCTCCGGCTTTCGAGACAGAAAACATTGGCAGCGGTGGGATTCGAACCCACGCCTCCGAGGAGACTGGTGCCTGAAACCAGCGCCTAAGACCGCTCGGCCACGCTACCGACGCCGCACGGCTGTCAGAGGAGCTGCGTTCTACCGCACGAGAAAACACCGCAATGGCACAAAAAACGAGAAAAAATTGGCAGCGGTGGGATTCGAACCCACGCCTCCGAAGAGACTGGTGCCTTAAACCAGCGCCTTAGACCGCTCGGCCACGCTACCTGTGCCAGTGTTCTTCGCTTTTGTAGAAACAGTCCACGACACAGCTTCCTGTTCTGCTGCGACTGGCTGCTCATCCATTGCACCTCAAACATATGCCTTCTTCGAACAGAGATTCACTACACAGGCAGCTGCCCGCGCTCTGGTGCGGCGGCATTACGTGTTGATAATGAATTGGTAGTGCCACCTGCAGCCTGCGGAACATGAGTGAAAAATCAAGAGGGCACCGTGATTTCAAACACTGAGTCACAATCGTCACTGCAGCGACAGCAAGGCAAAAGTTTAAAAATTGCCGTGACCACGATTCGAACCTGGGTTATTGCGGCCACAACGCAATGTCCTAACCACTAGACGATCACGGCCACGGAAGCACCGCCGACAGCAGTTCTCGCGACTGCAAGTGGCGATGAACAGCAAAGCTCGGCCCACACACCACTGCGTCTCCCCACAGCTGTGTCAGACGCGATCTCCATTATATGTATACTGGCAAACGAACGTGTCTGCGCTGTTAGGACACCAAACAGTGTGGTTAGCTGCATTCAACCCCCGTGGCAATGGCTTGCAGTCCTCCAAGTCTGTTGACCACAGGTATGTGCCTCGATAAGAGGTGGACAGATGTCGCATCGCTCTCGCCGTCACTTGTCACGCCGAATCGTACTTAACGTAGATTTCTGCAAGCGTCAGCGGAGCGTCAGTCGAGCTAAGTCGGGCCAAGTCGCATAAGAGGAGCAACAAAATGCGCATTTCCGGTACCGGGAATCGAACCCGGGCCTCCTGGGTGAGAGCCAGGTATCCTAGCCACTAGACCACACCGGACAACGGCACAAGGGCTCCTCCAGCGAACACAGCAATCTATACGCACGCTACTTAACGACAACTGTAAAAATAGACGCTCCCACTTTGTACAACGGCATGCTCGGGACACATTTCGTGGAGACGAACGCCAGCCATCATGACACCAAACTGCCCCTGTGAATCATGTCGTTGCACCGCGCACTGTGCTGCGACAATTTAAGAAAGAGACGCTCACGGCTTGCTGCGCTCTTTCGTCGCGGGTAGTCAGTGCTCCGGCTTTCGAGACAGAAAACATTGGCAGCGGTGGGATTCGAACCCACGCCTCCGAGGAGACTGGTGCCTGAAACCAGCGCCTAAGACCGCTCGGCCACGCTACCGACGCCGCACGGCTGTCAGAGGAGCTGCGTTCTACCGCACGAGAAAACACCGCAATGGCACAAAAAACGAGAAAAAATTGGCAGCGGTGGGATTCGAACCCACGCCTCCGAAGAGACTGGTGCCTTAAACCAGCGCCTTAGACCGCTCGGCCACGCTACCTGTGCCAGTGTTCTTCGCTTTTGTAGAAACAGTCCACGACACAGCTTCCTGTTCTGCTGCGACTGGCTGCTCATCCATTGCACCTCAAACATATGCCTTCTTCGAACAGAGATTCACTACACAGGCAGCTGCCCGCGCTCTGGTGCGGCGGCATTACGTGTTGATAATGAATTGGTAGTGCCACCTGCAGCCTGCGGAACATGAGTGAAAAATCAAGAGGGCACCGTGATTTCAAACACTGAGTCACAATCGTCACTGCAGCGACAGCAAGGCAAAAGTTTAAAAATTGCCGTGACCACGATTCGAACCTGGGTTATTGCGGCCACAACGCAATGTCCTAACCACTAGACGATCACGGCCACGGAAGCACCGCCGACAGCAGTTCTCGCGACTGCAAGTGGCGATGAACAGCAAAGCTCGGCCCACACACCACTGCGTCTCCCCACAGCTGTGTCAGACGCGATCTCCATTATATGTATACTGGCAAACGAACGTGTCTGCGCTGTTAGGACACCAAACAGTGTGGTTAGCTGCATTCAACCCCCGTGGCAATGGCTTGCAGTCCTCCAAGTCTGTTGACCACAGGTATGTGCCTCGATAAGAGGTGGACAGATGTCGCATCGCTCTCGCCGTCACTTGTCACGCCGAATCGTACTTAACGTAGTTTTCTGCAAGCGTCAGCGGAGCGTCAGTCGAGCTAAGTCGGGCCAAGTCGCATAAGAGGAGCAACAAAATGCGCATTTCCGGTACCGGGAATCGAACCCGGGCCTCCTGGGTGAGAGCCAGGTATCCTAGCCACTAGACCACACCGGACAACGGCACAAGGGCTCCTCCAGCGAACACAGCAATCTATACGCACGCTACTTAACGACAACTGTAAAAATAGACGCTCCCACTTTGTACAACGGCATGCTCGGGACACATTTCGTGGAGACGAACGCCAGCCATCATGACACCAAACTGCCCCTGTGAATCATGTCGTTGCACCGCGCACTGTGCTGCGACAATTTAAGAAAGAGACGCTCACGGCTTGCTGCGCTCTTTCGTCGCGGGTAGTCAGTGCTCCGGCTTTCGAGACAGAAAACATTGGCAGCGGTGGGATTCGAACCCACGCCTCCGAGGAGACTGGTGCCTGAAACCAGCGCCTAAGACCGCTCGGCCACGCTACCGACGCCGCACGGCTGTCAGAGGAGCTGCGTTCTACCGCACGAGAAAACACCGCAATGGCACAAAAAACGAGAAAAAATTGGCAGCGGTGGGATTCGAACCCACGCCTCCGAAGAGACTGGTGCCTTAAACCAGCGCCTTAGACCGCTCGGCCACGCTACCTGTGCCAGTGTTCTTCGCTTTTGTAGAAACAGTCCACGACACAGCTTCCTGTTCTGCTGCGACTGGCTGCTCATCCATTGCACCTCAAACATATGCCTTCTTCGAACAGAGATTCACTACACAGGCAGCTGCCCGCGCTCTGGTGCGGCGGCATTACGTGTTGATAATGAATTGGTAGTGCCACCTGCAGCCTGCGGAACATGAGTGAAAAATCAAGAGGGCACCGTGATTTCAAACACTGAGTCACAATCGTCACTGCAGCGACAGCAAGGCAAAAGTTTAAAAATTGCCGTGACCACGATTCGAACCTGGGTTATTGCGGCCACAACGCAATGTCCTAACCACTAGACGATCACGGCCACGGAAGCACCGCCGACAGCAGTTCTCGCGACTGCAAGTGGCGATGAACAGCAAAGCTCGGCCCACACACCACTGCGTCTCCCCACAGCTGTGTCAGACGCGATCTCCATTATATGTATACTGGCAAACGAACGTGTCTGCGCTGTTAGGACACCAAACAGTGTGGTTAGCTGCATTCAACCCCCGTGGCAATGGCTTGCAGTCCTCCAAGTCTGTTGACCACAGGTATGTGCCTCGATAAGAGGTGGACAGATGTCGCATCGCTCTCGCCGTCACTTGTCACGCCGAATCGTACTTAACGTAGATTTCTGCAAGCGTCAGCGGAGCGTCAGTCGAGCTAAGTCGGGCCAAGTCGCATAAGAGGAGCAACAAAATGCGCATTTCCGGTACCGGGAATCGAACCCGGGCCTCCTGGGTGAGAGCCAGGTATCCTAGCCACTAGACCACACCGGACAACGGCACAAGGGCTCCTCCAGCGAACACAGCAATCTATACGCACGCTACTTAACGACAACTGTAAAAATAGACGCTCCCACTTTGTACAACGGCATGCTCGGGACACATTTCGTGGAGACGAACGCCAGCCATCATGACACCAAACTGCCCCTGTGAATCATGTCGTTGCACCGCGCACTGTGCTGCGACAATTTAAGAAAGAGACGCTCACGGCTTGCTGCGCTCTTTCGTCGCGGGTAGTCAGTGCTCCGGCTTTCGAGACAGAAAACATTGGCAGCGGTGGGATTCGAACCCACGCCTCCGAGGAGACTGGTGCCTGAAACCAGCGCCTAAGACCGCTCGGCCACGCTACCGACGCCGCACGGCTGTCAGAGGAGCTGCGTTCTACCGCACGAGAAAACACCGCAATGGCACAAAAAACGAGAAAAAATTGGCAGCGGTGGGATTCGAACCCACGCCTCCGAAGAGACTGGTGCCTTAAACCAGCGCCTTAGACCGCTCGGCCACGCTACCTGTGCCAGTGTTCTTCGCTTTTGTAGAAACAGTCCACGACACAGCTTCCTGTTCTGCTGCGACTGGCTGCTCATCCATTGCACCTCAAACATATGCCTTCTTCGAACAGAGATTCACTACACAGGCAGCTGCCCGCGCTCTGGTGCGGCGGCATTACGTGTTGATAATGAATTGGTAGTGCCACCTGCAGCCTGCGGAACATGAGTGAAAAATCAAGAGGGCACCGTGATTTCAAACACTGAGTCACAATCGTCACTGCAGCGACAGCAAGGCAAAAGTTTAAAAATTGCCGTGACCACGATTCGAACCTGGGTTATTGCGGCCACAACGCAATGTCCTAACCACTAGACGATCACGGCCACGGAAGCACCGCCGACAGCAGTTCTCGCGACTGCAAGTGGCGATGAACAGCAAAGCTCGGCCCACACACCACTGCGTCTCCCCACAGCTGTGTCAGACGCGATCTCCATTATATGTATACTGGCAAACGAACGTGTCTGCGCTGTTAGGACACCAAACAGTGTGGTTAGCTGCATTCAACCCCCGTGGCAATGGCTTGCAGTCCTCCAAGTCTGTTGACCACAGGTATGTGCCTCGATAAGAGGTGGACAGATGTCGCATCGCTCTCGCCGTCACTTGTCACGCCGAATCGTACTTAACGTAGATTTCTGCAAGCGTCAGCGGAGCGTCAGTCGAGCTAAGTCGGGCCAAGTCGCATAAGAGGAGCAACAAAATGCGCATTTCCGGTACCGGGAATCGAACCCGGGCCTCCTGGGTGAGAGCCAGGTATCCTAGCCACTAGACCACACCGGACAACGGCACAAGGGCTCCTCCAGCGAACACAGCAATCTATACGCACGCTACTTAACGACAACTGTAAAAATAGACGCTCCCACTTTGTACAACGGCATGCTCGGGACACATTTCGTGGAGACGAACGCCAGCCATCATGACACCAAACTGCCCCTGTGAATCATGTCGTTGCACCGCGCACTGTGCTGCGACAATTTAAGAAAGAGACGCTCACGGCTTGCTGCGCTCTTTCGTCGCGGGTAGTCAGTGCTCCGGCTTTCGAGACAGAAAACATTGGCAGCGGTGGGATTCGAACCCACGCCTCCGAGGAGACTGGTGCCTGAAACCAGCGCCTAAGACCGCTCGGCCACGCTACCGACGCCGCACGGCTGTCAGAGGAGCTGCGTTCTACCGCACGAGAAAACACCGCAATGGCACAAAAAACGAGAAAAAATTGGCAGCGGTGGGATTCGAACCCACGCCTCCGAAGAGACTGGTGCCTTAAACCAGCGCCTTAGACCGCTCGGCCACGCTACCTGTGCCAGTGTTCTTCGCTTTTGTAGAAACAGTCCACGACACAGCTTCCTGTTCTGCTGCGACTGGCTGCTCATCCATTGCACCTCAAACATATGCCTTCTTCGAACAGAGATTCACTACACAGGCAGCTGCCCGCGCTCTGGTGCGGCGGCATTACGTGTTGATAATGAATTGGTAGTGCCACCTGCAGCCTGCGGAACATGAGTGAAAAATCAAGAGGGCACCGTGATTTCAAACACTGAGTCACAATCGTCACTGCAGCGACAGCAAGGCAAAAGTTTAAAAATTGCCGTGACCACGATTCGAACCTGGGTTATTGCGGCCACAACGCAATGTCCTAACCACTAGACGATCACGGCCACGGAAGCACCGCCGACAGCAGTTCTCGCGACTGCAAGTGGCGATGAACAGCAAAGCTCGGCCCACACACCACTGCGTCTCCCCACAGCTGTGTCAGACGCGATCTCCATTATATGTATACTGGCAAACGAACGTGTCTGCGCTGTTAGGACACCAAACAGTGTGGTTAGCTGCATTCAACCCCCGTGGCAATGGCTTGCAGTCCTCCAAGTCTGTTGACCACAGGTATGTGCCTCGATAAGAGGTGGACAGATGTCGCATCGCTCTCGCCGTCACTTGTCACGCCGAATCGTACTTAACGTAGTTTTCTGCAAGCGTCAGCGGAGCGTCAGTCGAGCTAAGTCGGGCCAAGTCGCATAAGAGGAGCAACAAAATGCGCATTTCCGGTACCGGGAATCGAACCCGGGCCTCCTGGGTGAGAGCCAGGTATCCTAGCCACTAGACCACACCGGACAACGGCACAAGGGCTCCTCCAGCGAACACAGCAATCTATACGCACGCTACTTAACGACAACTGTAAAAATAGACGCTCCCACTTTGTACAACGGCATGCTCGGGACACATTTCGTGGAGACGAACGCCAGCCATCATGACACCAAACTGCCCCTGTGAATCATGTCGTTGCACCGCGCACTGTGCTGCGACAATTTAAGAAAGAGACGCTCACGGCTTGCTGCGCTCTTTCGTCGCGGGTAGTCAGTGCTCCGGCTTTCGAGACAGAAAACATTGGCAGCGGTGGGATTCGAACCCACGCCTCCGAGGAGACTGGTGCCTGAAACCAGCGCCTAAGACCGCTCGGCCACGCTACCGACGCCGCACGGCTGTCAGAGGAGCTGCGTTCTACCGCACGAGAAAACACCGCAATGGCACAAAAAACGAGAAAAAATTGGCAGCGGTGGGATTCGAACCCACGCCTCCGAAGAGACTGGTGCCTTAAACCAGCGCCTTAGACCGCTCGGCCACGCTACCTGTGCCAGTGTTCTTCGCTTTTGTAGAAACAGTCCACGACACAGCTTCCTGTTCTGCTGCGACTGGCTGCTCATCCATTGCACCTCAAACATATGCCTTCTTCGAACAGAGATTCACTACACAGGCAGCTGCCCGCGCTCTGGTGCGGCGGCATTACGTGTTGATAATGAATTGGTAGTGCCACCTGCAGCCTGCGGAACATGAGTGAAAAATCAAGAGGGCACCGTGATTTCAAACACTGAGTCACAATCGTCACTGCAGCGACAGCAAGGCAAAAGTTTAAAAATTGCCGTGACCACGATTCGAACCTGGGTTATTGCGGCCACAACGCAATGTCCTAACCACTAGACGATCACGGCCACGGAAGCACCGCCGACAGCAGTTCTCGCGACTGCAAGTGGCGATGAACAGCAAAGCTCGGCCCACACACCACTGCGTCTCCCCACAGCTGTGTCAGACGCGATCTCCATTATATGTATACTGGCAAACGAACGTGTCTGCGCTGTTAGGACACCAAACAGTGTGGTTAGCTGCATTCAACCCCCGTGGCAATGGCTTGCAGTCCTCCAAGTCTGTTGACCACAGGTATGTGCCTCGATAAGAGGTGGACAGATGTCGCATCGCTCTCGCCGTCACTTGTCACGCCGAATCGTACTTAACGTAGATTTCTGCAAGCGTCAGCGGAGCGTCAGTCGAGCTAAGTCGGGCCAAGTCGCATAAGAGGAGCAACAAAATGCGCATTTCCGGTACCGGGAATCGAACCCGGGCCTCCTGGGTGAGAGCCAGGTATCCTAGCCACTAGACCACACCGGACAACGGCACAAGGGCTCCTCCAGCGAACACAGCAATCTATACGCACGCTACTTAACGACAACTGTAAAAATAGACGCTCCCACTTTGTACAACGGCATGCTCGGGACACATTTCGTGGAGACGAACGCCAGCCATCATGACACCAAACTGCCCCTGTGAATCATGTCGTTGCACCGCGCACTGTGCTGCGACAATTTAAGAAAGAGACGCTCACGGCTTGCTGCGCTCTTTCGTCGCGGGTAGTCAGTGCTCCGGCTTTCGAGACAGAAAACATTGGCAGCGGTGGGATTCGAACCCACGCCTCCGAGGAGACTGGTGCCTGAAACCAGCGCCTAAGACCGCTCGGCCACGCTACCGACGCCGCACGGCTGTCAGAGGAGCTGCGTTCTACCGCACGAGAAAACACCGCAATGGCACAAAAAACGAGAAAAAATTGGCAGCGGTGGGATTCGAACCCACGCCTCCGAAGAGACTGGTGCCTTAAACCAGCGCCTTAGACCGCTCGGCCACGCTACCTGTGCCAGTGTTCTTCGCTTTTGTAGAAACAGTCCACGACACAGCTTCCTGTTCTGCTGCGACTGGCTGCTCATCCATTGCACCTCAAACATATGCCTTCTTCGAACAGAGATTCACTACACAGGCAGCTGCCCGCGCTCTGGTGCGGCGGCATTACGTGTTGATAATGAATTGGTAGTGCCACCTGCAGCCTGCGGAACATGAGTGAAAAATCAAGAGGGCACCGTGATTTCAAACACTGAGTCACAATCGTCACTGCAGCGACAGCAAGGCAAAAGTTTAAAAATTGCCGTGACCACGATTCGAACCTGGGTTATTGCGGCCACAACGCAATGTCCTAACCACTAGACGATCACGGCCACGGAAGCACCGCCGACAGCAGTTCTCGCGACTGCAAGTGGCGATGAACAGCAAAGCTCGGCCCACACACCACTGCGTCTCCCCACAGCTGTGTCAGACGCGATCTCCATTATATGTATACTGGCAAACGAACGTGTCTGCGCTGTTAGGACACCAAACAGTGTGGTTAGCTGCATTCAACCCCCGTGGCAATGGCTTGCAGTCCTCCAAGTCTGTTGACCACAGGTATGTGCCTCGATAAGAGGTGGACAGATGTCGCATCGCTCTCGCCGTCACTTGTCACGCCGAATCGTACTTAACGTAGTTTTCTGCAAGCGTCAGCGGAGCGTCAGTCGAGCTAAGTCGGGCCAAGTCGCATAAGAGGAGCAACAAAATGCGCATTTCCGGTACCGGGAATCGAACCCGGGCCTCCTGGGTGAGAGCCAGGTATCCTAGCCACTAGACCACACCGGACAACGGCACAAGGGCTCCTCCAGCGAACACAGCAATCTATACGCACGCTACTTAACGACAACTGTAAAAATAGACGCTCCCACTTTGTACAACGGCATGCTCGGGACACATTTCGTGGAGACGAACGCCAGCCATCATGACACCAAACTGCCCCTGTGAATCATGTCGTTGCACCGCGCACTGTGCTGCGACAATTTAAGAAAGAGACGCTCACGGCTTGCTGCGCTCTTTCGTCGCGGGTAGTCAGTGCTCCGGCTTTCGAGACAGAAAACATTGGCAGCGGTGGGATTCGAACCCACGCCTCCGAGGAGACTGGTGCCTGAAACCAGCGCCTAAGACCGCTCGGCCACGCTACCGACGCCGCACGGCTGTCAGAGGAGCTGCGTTCTACCGCACGAGAAAACACCGCAATGGCACAAAAAACGAGAAAAAATTGGCAGCGGTGGGATTCGAACCCACGCCTCCGAAGAGACTGGTGCCTTAAACCAGCGCCTTAGACCGCTCGGCCACGCTACCTGTGCCAGTGTTCTTCGCTTTTGTAGAAACAGTCCACGACACAGCTTCCTGTTCTGCTGCGACTGGCTGCTCATCCATTGCACCTCAAACATATGCCTTCTTCGAACAGAGATTCACTACACAGGCAGCTGCCCGCGCTCTGGTGCGGCGGCATTACGTGTTGATAATGAATTGGTAGTGCCACCTGCAGCCTGCGGAACATGAGTGAAAAATCAAGAGGGCACCGTGATTTCAAACACTGAGTCACAATCGTCACTGCAGCGACAGCAAGGCAAAAGTTTAAAAATTGCCGTGACCACGATTCGAACCTGGGTTATTGCGGCCACAACGCAATGTCCTAACCACTAGACGATCACGGCCACGGAAGCACCGCCGACAGCAGTTCTCGCGACTGCAAGTGGCGATGAACAGCAAAGGCTCGGCCCACACACCACTGCGTCTCCCCACAGCTGTGTCAGACGCGATCTCCATTATATGTATACTGGCAAACGAACGTGTCTGCGCTGTTAGGACACCAAACAGTGTGGTTAGCTGCATTCAACCCCCCGTGGCAATGGCTTGCAGTCCTCCAAGTCTGTTGACCACAGGTATGTGCCTCGATAAGAGGTGGACAGATGTCGCATCGCTCTCGCCGTCACTTGTCACGCCGAATCGTACTTAACGTAGTTTTCTGCAAGCGTCAGCGGAGCGTCAGTCGAGCTAAGTCGGGGCCAAGTCGCATAAGAGGAGCAACAAAATGCGCATTTCCGGTACCGGAATCGAACCCGGGCCTCCTGGGTGAGAGCCAGGTATCCTAGCCACTAGACCACACCGGACAACGGCACAAGGGCTCCTCCAGCGAACACAGCAATCTATACGCACGCTACTTAACGACAACTGTAAAAATAGACGCTCCCACTTTGTACAACGGCATGCTCGGGACACATTTCGTGGAGACGAACGCCAGCCATCATGACACCAAACTGCCCTGTGAATCATGTCGTTGCACCGCGCACTGTGCTTGCGACAATTTAAGAAAGAGACGCTCACGGCTTGCTGCGCTCTTTCGTCGCGGGTAGTCAGTGCTCCGGCTTTCGAGACAGAAAACATTGGCAGCGGTGGGATTCGAACCCACGCCTCCGAGGAGACTGGTGCCTGAAACCAGCGCCTAAGACCGCTCGGCCACGCTACCGACGCCGCACGGCTGTCAGAGGAGCTGCGTTCTACCGCACGAGAAAACACCGCAATGGCACAAAAAACGAGAAAAAATTGGCAGCGGTGGGATTCGAACCCACGCCTCCGAAGAGACTGGTGCCTTAAACCAGCGCCTTAGACCGCTCGGCCACGCTACCTGTGCCAGTGTTCTTCGCTTTTGTAGAAACAGTCCACGACACAGCTTCTGTTCTGCTGCGACTGGCTGCTCAATCCATTGCACCTCAAACATATGCCTTCTTCGAACAGAGATTCACTACACAGGCAGCTGCCCGCGCTCTGGTGCGGCGGCATTACGTGTTGATAATGAATTGGTAGTGCCACCTGCAGCCTGCGGAACATGAGTGAAAAATCAAGAGGGCACCGTGATTTCAAAACACTGAGTCACAATCGTCACTGCAGCGACAGCAAGGCAAAAGTTTAAAAATTGCCGTGACCACGATTCGAACCTGGGTTATTGCGGCCACAACGCAATGTCCTAACCACTAGACGATCACGGCCACGGAAGCACCGCCGACAGCAGTTCTCGCGACTGCAAGTGGCGATGAACAGCAAAGCTCGGCCCACACACCACTGCGTCTCCCCACAGCTGTGTCAGACGCGATCTCCATTATATGTATACTGGCAAACGAACGTGTCTGCGCTGTTAGGACACCAAACAGTGTGGTTAGCTGCATTCAACCCCCGTGGCAATGGCTTGCAGTCCTCCAAGTCTGTTGACCACAGGTATGTGCCTCGATAAGAGGTGGACAGATGTCGCATCGCTCTCGCCGTCACTTGTCACGCCGAATCGTACTTAACGTAGATTTCTGCAAGCGTCAGCGGAGCGTCAGTCGAGCTAAGTCGGGCCAAGTCGCATAAGAGGAGCAACAAAATGCGCATTTCCGGTACCGGGAATCGAACCCGGGCCTCCTGGGTGAGAGCCAGGTATCCTAGCCACTAGACCACACCGGACAACGGCACAAGGGCTCCTCCAGCGAACACAGCAATCTATACGCACGCTACTTAACGACAACTGTAAAAATAGACGCTCCACTTTGTACAACGGCATGCTCGGGACACATTTCGTGGAGACGAACGCCAGCCATCATGACACCAAACTGCCCCTGTGAATCATGTCGTTGCACCGCGCACTGTGCTGCGACAATTTAAGAAAGAGACGCTCACGGCTTGCTGCGCTCTTTCGTCGCGGGTAGTCAGTGCTCCGGCTTTCGAGACAGAAAACATTGGCAGCGGTGGGATTCGAACCCACGCCTCCGAGGAGACTGGTGCCTGAAACCAGCGCCTAAGACCGCTCGGCCACGCTACCGACGCCGCACGGCTGTCAGAGGAGCTGCGTTCTACCGCACGAGAAAACACCGCAATGGCACAAAAAACGAGAAAAAATTGGCAGCGGTGGGATTCGAACCCACGCCTCCGAAGAGACTGGTGCCTTAAACCAGCGCCTTAGACCGCTCGGCCACGCTACCTGTGCCAGTGTTCTTCGCTTTTGTAGAAACAGTCCACGACACAGCTTCTGTTCTGCTGCGACTGGCTGCTCATCCATTGCACCTCAAACATATGCCTTCTTCGAACAGAGATTCACTACACAGGCAGCTGCCCGCGCTCTGGTGCGGCGGCATTACGTGTTGATAATGAATTGGTAGTGCCACCTGCAGCCTGCGGAACATGAGTGAAAAATCAAGAGGGCACCGTGATTTCAAACACTGAGTCACAATCGTCACTGCAGCGACAGCAAGGCAAAAGTTTAAAAATTGCCGTGACCACGATTCGAACCTGGGTTATTGCGGCCACAACGCAATGTCCTAACCACTAGACGATCACGGCCACGGAAGCACCGCCGACAGCAGTTCTCGCGACTGCAAGTGGCGATGAACAGCAAAGCTCGGCCCACACACCACTGCGTCTCCCCACAGCTGTGTCAGACGCGATCTCCATTATATGTATACTGGCAAACGAACGTGTCTGCGCTGTTAGGACACCAAACAGTGTGGTTAGCTGCATTCAACCCCCCGTGGCAATGGCTTGCAGTCCTCCAAGTCTGTTGACCACAGGTATGTGCCTCGATAAGAGGTGGACAGATGTCGCATCGCTCTCGCCGTCACTTGGTCACGCCGAATCGTACTTAACGTAGTTTTCTGCAAGCGTCAGCGGAGCGTCAGTCGAGCTAAGTCGGGCCAAGTCGCATAAGAGGAGCAACAAAATGCGCATTTCCGGTACCGGAATCGAACCCGGGCCTCCTGGGTGAGAGCCAGGTATCCTAGCCACTAGACCACACCGGACAACGGCACAAGGGCTCCTCCAGCGAACACAGCAATCTATACGCACGCTACTTAACGACAACTGTAAAAATAGACGCTCCCACTTTGTACAACGGCATGCTCGGGACACATTTCGTGGAGACGAACGCCAGCCATCATGACACCAAACTGCCCCTGTGAATCATGTCGTTGCACCGCGCACTGTGCTGCGACAATTTAAGAAAGAGACGCTCACGGCTTGCTGCGCTCTTTCGTCGCGGGTAAGTCAGTGCTCCGGCTTTCGAGACAGAAAACATTGGCAGCGGTGGGATTCGAACCCACGCCTCCGAGGAGACTGGTGCCTGAAACCAGCGCCTAAGACCGCTCGGCCACGCTACCGACGCCGCACGGCTGTCAGAGGAGCTGCGTTCTACCGCACGAGAAAACACCGCAATGGCACAAAAAACGAGAAAAAATTGGCAGCGTGGGATTCGAACCCACGCCTCCGAAGAGACTGGTGCCTTAAACCAGCGCCTTAGACCGCTCGGCCACGCTACCTGTGCCAGTGTTCTTCGCTTTTGTAGAAAACAGTCCACGACACAGCTTCCTGTTCTGCTGCGACTGGCTGCTCATCCATTGCACCTCAAACATATGCCTTCTTCGAACAGAGATTCACTACACAGGCAGCTGCCCGCGCTCTGGTGCGGCGGCATTACGTGTTGATAATGAATTGGTAGTGCCACCTGCAGCCTGCGGAACATGAGTGAAAAATCAAGAGGGCACCGTGATTTCAAACACTGAGTCACAATCGTCACTGCAGCGACAGCAAGGCAAAAGTTTAAAAATTGCCCGTGACCACGATTCGAACCTGGGTTATTGCGGCCACAACGCAATGTCCTAACCACTAGACGATCACGGCCACGGAAGCACCGCCGACAGCAGTTCTCGCGACTGCAAGTGGCGATGAACAGCAAAGCTCGGCCCACACACCACTGCGTCTCCCCACAGCTGTGTCAGACGCGATCTCCATTATATGTATACTGGCAAACGAACGTGTCTGCGCTGTTAGGACACCAAAACAGTGTGGTTAGCTGCATTCAACCCCCGTGGCAATGGCTTGCAGTCCTCCAAGTCTGTTGACCACAGGTATGTGCCTCGATAAGAGGTGGACAGATGTCGGCATCGCTCTCGCCGTCACTTGTCACGCCGAATCGTACTTAACGTAGATTTCTGCAAGCGTCAGCGGAGCGTCAGTCGAGCTAAGTCGGGCCAAGTCGCATAAGAGGAGCAACAAAATGCGCATTTCCGGTACCGGGAATCGAACCCGGGCCTCCTGGGTGAGAGCCAGGTATCCTAGCCACTAGACCACACCGGACAACGGCACAAGGGCTCCTCCAGCGAACACAGCAATCTATACGCACGCTACTTAACGACAACTGTAAAAATAGACGCTCCCACTTTGTACAACGGCATGCTCGGGGACACATTTCGTGGAGACGAACGCCAGCCCATCATGACACCAAACTGCCCCTGTGAATCATGTCGTTGCACCGCGCACTGTGCTGCGACAATTTAAGAAAGAGACGCTCACGGCTTGCTGCGCTCTTTCGTCGCGGGTAGTCAGTGCTCCGGCTTTCGAGACAGAAAACATTGGCAGCGGTGGGATTCGAACCCACGCCTCCGAGGAGACTGGTGCCTGAAACCAGCGCCTAAGACCGCTCGGCCACGCTACCGACGCCGCACGGCTGTCAGAGGAGCTGCGTTCTACCGCACGAGAAAAACACCGCAATGGCACAAAAAACGAGAAAAAATTGGCAGCGGTGGGATTCGAACCCACGCCTCCGAAGAGACTGGTGCCTTAAACCAGCGCCTTAGACCGCTCGGCCACGCTACCTGTGCCAGTGTTCTTCGCTTTTGTAGAAACAGTCCACGACACAGCTTCCTGTTCTGCTGCGACTGGCTGCTCATCCATTGCACCTCAAACATATGCCTTCTTCGAACAGAGATTCACTACACAGGCAGCTGCCCGCGCTCTGGTGCGGCGGCATTACGTGTTGATAATGAATTGGTAGTGCCACCTGCAGCCTGCGGAACATGAGTGAAAAATCAAGAGGGCACCGTGATTTCAAACACTGAGTCACAATCGTCACTGCAGCGACAGCAAGGCAAAAGTTTAAAAATTGCCGTGACCACGATTCGAACCTGGGTTATTGCGGCCACAACGCAATGTCCTAACCACTAGACGATCACGGCCACGGAAGCACCGCCGACAGCAGTTCTCGCGACTGCAAGTGGCGATGAACAGCAAAGCTCGGCCCACACACCACTGCGTCTCCCCACAGCTGTGTCAGACGCGATCTCCATTATATGTATACTGGCAAACGAACGTGTCTGCGCTGTTAGGACACCAAAACAGTGTGGTTAGCTGCATTCAACCCCCGTGGCAATGGCTTGCAGTCCTCCAAGTCTGTTGACCACAGGTATGTGCCTCGATAAGAGGTGGACAGATGTCGCATCGCTCTCGCCGTCACTTGTCACG